>NC_134359.1:24729689-24994689 GCF_048569485.1 Anomaloglossus baeobatrachus
GCAGACGGGGAAAGAGACAGATGGGGAAAGAGACAGACCTGGAAAGAGACAGACCTGGAAAGAGACAGACCTGGAAAGAGACAGACGGAGCACATTACTTGGCCAATTTAGTTAAATCTGCGTGGAATATCTGTGGTGTTGAAATATATGTTGTGAAATGCTTCTATTAGCTTAGTTTTTGCCTTTTAATAATTACATTTATATCTATTTGTTTTGTGTTTTTTGTATGCAGAATACATTTTTGTTAATACATTCTAACAGTTATTAACCCGGGCAAAGCCGGCTAGTACAGCTAGTATTAGATAATTCTGCTTCTTTCTCCACTTATGAGCCCCTTCTGACCCTCTGTCCTGCAACATGAGCTCATCATTCTTCCTAAAAATATAAAAAAAATAAAATTAAATCATAGCAGATGGTCTCCACTCACCAGCTCAGCGACAACTAAAAATTAGAGCCGAAATCTACAAAAACAGGTGAAAGATGAAGCATGCAAGTCACACAGTCTTTTGAAGAGACACGTGTTTTAATATACCTGTAGATACCACTGCAATAACTTATAGTTATTATATCACTAAGCGGCTTGGATATTACGCTTCTTTACCACTAAGCACCAGGGATATTATTTGTGTTTGCCATTGGGGAAAAATGATTTACGTCTCTGAATTATTTTTGCTTACACTGCATAGGGGTGCTATAACAAATTGTCATATGGCAATAAAAATCCCATAATAACCCCCCTTAAAACTTAAAGGGACACTTTTATTTATTTAAGTAGTGGCATGGCATCTGTAGGTCATTCAGCTGCAGCCTGCAATGATTAGACACTCATAGGATAATACTTGAGCTAGTGTGAACCATCTCATGTAAAAGTCATATAACATCACTGACGTTTCGCTATAACCAGCATCATCAGGGGCTCTGGCTGGAAACACACATGAAGTTGTCGATGTTAGGAGTGGATTCGGCAGGAAGAAGGACAAGTGTAAATTCCACATTCCTTTCTAAACCAAAAACCCCCCGCATGTGTCATCCCAGGCTAAGGACGCTTTTACATGTGTCATCTGTGCGGTTTTTAGTGCAATTTTTGATGCCGAAGAAGCGGAGAACAAAAGAAGATGAAACTTATATGAGAAAATATCCTCTTCTTTATTTATAAAGAAGGTAGTATCCATGAACCACCATAATGATAACCTATACTTTGGTTATTAAGATCAGACTGGTGGGGACCAGCACCCGGCACCCCCCACTAATCAGCTGCACGCAGGTCCAGGAGTGTGTACTGAGGAATACCACAGCTCCTAACATAGGACAACAGCCATTCTTGGGTACGGAAGCTCAACTCCTATTAAAGTGAATGAGAGATGAACTGCAATAATATTAATATTTGATTGCACACCCTTTGCAATTAATAACTGTAATCAATCACTTCTTATAACCAGCCCCATTCACAAGCTTCTGACACCTCTCACCTGCAATTCTGGACTCTTCTTTTTCAAACTGCTCCACTGAACGGAGTGGAGGTGAGCATGCTCGGCTACTTCCATCAGTACCATAGACAATGAATAGAGAGGAGGTGCGCATTCCTTCCTACTTCCATCAGTCTCATAGACAATGAATGGAGTGGAGATGCGCATGCTCGGCTACTTCCATCAGTCCAGTGATAATGAATAGAGCAGAGGTGAGCATGCTCGGCTACTTCCATCAGTCCAATAGACAATGAATGGTGCGGAGATGCACTTAATCGCCTACTTCCATCAGTTCCATTGACAATGAATAGAGTTGAGGTGTGCATGCTGGGCTACTTCCATCAGTCTCATAGACAATGAATAGAGTCGAGGTGCTCATGTTCGGCACCTTGTCATAGACAATAAATAGAGCAGCAGTGTGCAAGGTTAGCTACATCTATCAGTCCAATAGACAATGAATAGAGTAGAGGAGCTCATGCTTTGCTGCTGTCATCAGTCCCACACACAATGAATAGAGTGAAGGTGCTCATGCTCGGCTGCTACTGTCAGTCCAATAGACAATAAATGGAGTGGAGGTGCGCGCATGATAGGCTACTTTTGTCAGTCTAATAGAAAATGGAGTGAGGTGTGCTTGCTCAGCTACTGCCATCAGTCCCATAGCCAATGAAAAGAGCGGAGACGCTCATGCTTGGCTACTTTTGTCAGTTCCACAGACAATGAATAGAGTGGTGTTCATGGTCGGCAGCTGCTATCAGTCCTATAGACAATGAATAGAGTGGAGGTGCTCATGCTGGGCTGCTGCCATCAGTCCCATAGCCAATGAAAAGAGCGGAGACGCTCATGCTCGGCTACTTCTGTCAGTCCCATAGACAATAGATAGAGTGGAGGTGCTCATGCTGGGCTGCTGCTATCAGTCCCATAGACAATGAAAAGAGCGGCGATGCTTATGCTCGGCTACTTCTGTCAGTCCCATAGACAATACATAGAGTGGAGGTGCTCATGCTCGGCTGCTGCCATCAGTCCTATAGACAATGGAGCAGCTGTGCGCATGCTTGGGACCTCTGCTTCATTCTGTGGGTTTCCAGAGCCCCATTCTCAGAATTTCTGGGCTCTCTGAAGTCAGACCCCAGCGATCTTTATGATCTTTGGGCACTCTATGCCCTTTCCTTGCACAGTGTGTAACTTGCAGCCAGGAGCCGCTCTGCGCATCATGGGGCAAAGCTCCGCCATCACAGCCATACATCACTGGAGCCGGTCACCTGTAACGCCTTCCCACTGACAGTTTACTAACTGCGCATGCGTGCTTACCCAGTCCGCCTGTCCTTCTCAACGCATGCTCAGTTCTATTTTTGAAGCTGGCGGCCGCCCGTCATCAGTGCGCCTGCGTGGCGAAGTATCGCGGTCTCACCGCCTTAGCGCTCCTTCACCCCCTCCCAGTGACGCGAGATTTCGCCAGGCATGCGCAGTGCGCGCTGTGAGTCCCTGAGAGGTGCCAGTACCGGCAGATTTGGTAACATATTTACATTGATACAAAGTATGTGAGGATGCGCCGGGCCGCGCTGTGTGAGGGGACGGGAGGCCGCCGGAGCCCTGCCGCCCGGGGGACCGCGGAGTGACGCGACCACCCCCGCCTGATGTGTGCAAAAAGTGACAAAAAGCCCCAAAGAGAAGCTGAATCGTGATCCGTGGAGGCGGTCTGTGGCTCCCCACCCCCACATTCTGAGGCAGCATGTCATCCGGGCCCTCGCCCCCGCCACCTGCAGAGGTGTCTGGTGGGCCTGTGGCGGAGAGCTGGTGTTACACACAGGTAAGCCCCCGCCCGCCTGAGACTGACCGCGAGGTACCACACGTCCCAGGCAGAGAGCCGTACGGTCACAGTGTTCTGCATAGCCGCCTGGAGAGGTGTGAGGGGCTCGAGGCCGGCCCACGCGGGAGGTGTGAGGGGCTCGAGGCCGGCCCACGCGGGAGGTGTGAGGGGCTCGAGGCCGGCCCACGCGGGAGGTGTGAGGGGCTCGAGGCCGGCCCACGCGGGATGTGTGAGGGGCTCGAGGCCGGCCCACGCGGGAGGTGTGAGGGGCTCGAGGCCGGCCCACGCGGGAGGTGTGAGGGGATCAGGGTGGACCATGCAGGAGGTGTGAGGGGCTCTGGCCGGCCCACAAGGGGAGATATGAGGTGTTTGGGGCAGGCCCACAGGGGAGGTGCGAGGGGTTCGGGGCCGGCCAACGCGGGAGGTGTGAGGGGCTCTGGGCGGCCCACAGGGGAGGTGTGGTGGGTTTGGGGCAGGCCCATAGGGGAGGTGTGGAGGGTTTGGGGCAGGCCCACAGGGGAGGTGTGAGGGTCTCTGGGCGGCCCACAGGGGAGGTGTGAGGGTCTCTGGGCGGCCCACAGGGGAGGTGTGGTGGGTTTAGGGCAGGCCCACAGGGGAGGTGTGGTGGGTTTAGGGCAGGCCCACAGGGGAGGTGTGGAGGGTTTGGGGCAGGCCCACAGGGGAGGTGTGAGGGTTTGGGGCAGGCCCACAGGGGAGGTGTGGGGGTTTGGGGCAGGCCCACAGGGGAGGTGTGGGGGTTTGGGGCAGGCCCACAGGGGAGGTGTGGGGGTTTGAAGCAGGCCCACAGGGGAGGTGTGAGGGGCTCTGGGCGGCCCACAGGGGAGGTGTGAGGGGCTCTGGGCGGGCCCACGCGGGAGGTGTGGTGGGTTTGGGGCAGACCCATGCGGGAGGTGTGGAGGGTTTGGGGCCGGCCAACAGGGGAGGTGTGGAGGGTTTGGGGCCGGCCCACAGGGGAGGTGTGGAGGGTTTGGGGCCGGCCAACAGGGGAGGTGTGGAGGGTTTGGGGCCGGCCCACAGGGGAGGTGTGGAGGGTTTGTGGCCGGCCCACAGGGGAGGTGTGGAGGGTTTGGGGCCGGCCCACAGGGGAGGTGTGGAGGGTTTGGGGCCGGCCCACAGGGGAGGTGTGAGGGGCTCGAGGTGAGGCGGGACGTGAGGAGCTTCAGAACGGCCCACGCGGTGACTTTGGCCATGGCGCGGGTCTCTGTACACAACAGCACTGCTCTGCTGGCAGATCTCTATACACACCTGCTACACCCCAGCGCAGCATGAACAGGACTGCACGGCCAGCGGGTCTCTGTACACTGCCAGTATGCCCCAGCGCAGCATGAACAGGACTGCGCAGCATGAACAGGACTGCGCACCTGATGTCTGAATGTGCTGGTGACTCGCCCGCTGCATCCACATGGGCCGGCCGCCCCTCTCCCCTCCTAAACTCAAAGGCTTCACTGGCACAACAGTGTCTGGAGACCCTCGGCCTGAGACTTGCCTGAGCTATTTCTGTTTTTCATAACAGTATTTGTGGTCAGCAACTGGACCAGCCGTATGTAGATGATCACCCCCCCCTCTCCCGGTCCAGCATCACTGAAGGACTCCCTAGGTGCACGATCAGGGCATTGTGAATGCATGCATTTTTTTGTGCGTTTTTCTGCCATAAGGTGCAGATTTCATGCAGAAAATTTCTGCACCAAATCTGCAGTGTGCCTACAATGAGTTTTACTCCCGTTTTTGATGCTATGTATAATAATTGTTTTACAGTTCAAGCAAAGTGTGAATGGAATTAATAGAAATCTCCTGCATCTTTCTGCTGCATAATCTGACCTGCGGTACACTTTTCCAAGCCGCAGCACGTCAATGTCTCTTGCAGATATGCTGAGTTTTTTGTGCCGCTTTTCCCCATAGACTTGCATTAGATGTGGAAAATAATCCGCAGATAAAAAAAAACACGTAGTTTTTAGTGTTCCTCGGTGTAATCCGCACCTATGAATGAATAAAGCCGCTTTATTTAAAACATTAGATACATATCGAGAAAACATCCTTTATTTTCCCCCCATAATATTTGTGGTATCTTAACTCAAGAGATTATATAATCAAAAATAAACACGAAACAGAGTGTATTGTACCAATTGTTTTTTTTTTATTTTGCAAAAAAATATTAAACATTTATTTATTCAACACCCATTAGTAACACCAAAAGAAAATCACTTGAAAAAAACACATAATGGAGGAATTTTGACCATTAACTTATTGATAGGACAGGTCAGGGGATACACAGCTCAAAATTATTAGATTTATAAAATATTTTAAAATGTATAAATAGAGCAACACTCCCTGATACCCTCCCCAATAATTATATTTCACTGATGGAACAAATGTATATGAGAGGCCTCTGTATAACACTTTATTAAATACCCAACTAGTCAATTCATTTATGAATTCCACTCCCACTTTTCAATAAACACTCCGTAAAAATATAAGATGAGATAAATATTTAAATAATTAATTTTAAAGTAAAAACATAAATCAAAATATTTTTACAATAATAAGGGGAATAAATATTCAAAATATCACTAGAAAACTTTGGTTACTATAAATATATGGGGAGGTCAGCCGGTTAATATATATATATATATATATATATATCTATATATATATATATATATATATATATATATATATATATATATATATATATATATATATATATATAATAATTGTGGTAAAAAACCATTCCAACTATTTGAGTGCAAATCCTATAGAGTAAAAAATAGGCAGCATAAATATACCTGTTGAAACTAAAGATATACCCAAGTTGCACCCAATTCTGACATAAGCCGGCTACCTACAACCAGGGGCTCAAATCTCTCAGCATATGAATCAACCATGCAATACTTAGGCTATGTGCACACGTTGCTTTTTTTTCAGCGCGGAAAAAAACGCACCCTCTGGCAGAGGGGAGAATTGTAAACAATGCTTTTTTGAGAAAAACGCATCGAAAATGCATGCGTTTTTCATGCAGTTTTCATGCGTTTTTCATGCGTTTTTTTAGGTGCGTTTTTTAAGACTTGTCAGTGTTAATAAAGTTGGTTGAACACAGACCTTTGGAAAACAAACCCTGTGATGTCATTTCCTTCTCCACATTCTGTTTGGATAAATGGGAGGGCTTGGAATGGAAGGAGCACCATTTGAATTTTGGAAAAGTTGAAATAAACTTCGCGCACCATGTCACATTAGCAGGGCCCCTTGGGTACCTATACGTCAGAAAACCCCCACAAGTGACCCCATTTTGGAATCTGCACCCCTCAAGGATTTTATTCAGGAGTATATTAAGCATTTTGAATCCACAGCTACTTCCCCCAAAATGTTGCTGTAGCAACAATATTCTCACTTTTAGGCCCGTTTCACACGTCAGTGAAAAACACTGACGTTTTTCACTGGCGTGTAAAACACGCACATGTCCCTCCGTGTGCCGTGAATCACGGCACACGTGGGTTGTCTAAGTGCAATCCGGGCTCCGTTTTCCGTGGCCCGTGATTGCACTCAGTAATCATCTCACCTGTGCCCGCTCCCGCTCTCCATGGTGCTGATCGCTCCCGCGGTGCAGCATCCGGCTGGTGCTGACCCCCGCAGCAGCTGCTTCCTGGGTCGGCTGTGTCGCGCATCATGAATATGCGCGACAATAATGAGCCGGCTCAGAAGCAGCAGGCTGGACGCCGGGTGAGTTAAAATGATTTTTATTTTAAAAGCACGTTTTTTTTCTGGCACGTGTTTCACGGACCACAACACTGCGTGGTCCGTGGAACATCAGTGATGCCAGAAAAAAATGGAAATGTCTCCGTGCGGCAATCACGCACACGCGGGTACGCCGCACGGAGACACGTGCAGTGAAAAATCACTGATGTGTGAGCAGACCCATTCATTATAATGGGTCTGCGTATGTCAGTGATTCTGGTACGTTTAAAAAAAAAAAGCACAAACGTCCCAGAATCACTGACGTGTGAAACAGGCCTAAAGCGGGCTTTACACGCTACGACATCGCTAATGCGGAGTCGTTGGGGTCACGGAATTCGTGACGCACATCCGGCCGCATTAGCGATGCCGTTGCGTGTGACATCGATTAGCGATTTTGCATCGTTGCAAAACAGTGAAAAATCGCTAATCGGCGACACGGGGGTCCATTCCCAATTATCGTTACTTCAGCAGTAACGAGGTTGTTCCTCGTTCCTGCGGCATCACACATCGCTGCGTGTGACGCCGCAGGAGCGAGGAACGTCTCCCTACCTGCCTCCCGGCCGCTATGCGGAAGGAAGGAGGTGGGCGGGATGTTACGTCCCGCTCATCTCCGCCCCTCCGCTGCGATTGGGCGGCGGTTCAGTGACGTCGCTGTGACGCTGCACGGACCGCCCCCTTAGAAAGGAGGCGGTTCGCCGGTCACAGCGACGTCGCCGGACAGGTAAGTATGTGTGACGGCTCTGGGCGATGTTGTGCGCCACGGGCAGCGATATGCCCGTGTCGCGCAACAGATGGGGGCGGGTACCCACACTAGCGATATCGGGACCGATATCGCAGTGTGTAAAGTAGCCTTAAGGCTATGTGGCCATGATCCAGCGACACGGCGTCTAGTACACAGTGTCAGCCTTCCTGCAGCTGCCCATGCCCACGATTTGGGTTCAGGCTGCTGTGGAGCTCTATGCTACCTGCAGAGAACACTCTCGTCTCCGCAGCATAAATTGACATGCTGAGGCTCGGGAAGCCACGCCACCGGTCAGTTTATGCTGCGGAGAAAAGCAGCACAGTGGGCATGGGATCTCCAAAAATCCTTCCACTGTGCTTCTACTGCACAACGCAGCGTTATGGACGCAGGGAAAACACTCAGCGCCCATAACGCTGCAAACCCTGATTGTGGGCACACAGCCAAAAAAGCGTCAATGGATGAAGGGATGTCAAATATATATAACGTCCCACCCCCGCCTGCATATTCTAAGCTGGCACCTTTAGTACCTTTCATGTGGCACTAAAGGGTGCCTAGCTTAGTATTTATAAAAAAAAAAAACAATGAAAAAAATGGCGTGGGGTCCCCCCTATTTTTGATAGCCAGTCAGGGTAAAGCAGACAGCTGTAGCCTGCAAACCACAGCTGGCAGCTTCATCTTGGCTGGTGATCAATTTGGAGGGCTCCCCATGCTTTTTTTTAATTTTATTTATAAATAAAGAGTTAAAAAAAAAATAACGTGGGGTCCCCCCAAATTAGATCACCAGCCAAGGTGAAGCTGACAGCTGGGGTCTGGTATTCTCAGGGTGGGAAGAGCCATGATTATTGGACTCTTCCCAGCCTAAAAATAGCAGGCCGCAGCCGCCCCAGAAGTGGCGCATCCATTAGATGCGCCAATCCTGGCGCTTCGCCCCAACTCATCCCGCGCCCTGGTAAACGGGGTAATAAATGGGGTTGATACCAGATGTGTAATGTCACCTGGCATCAAGCCCAGCAATTAGTGATGTCACGGCGTCTATCAGATACCAGACATAACTAATTGACAGTAAACAAAAGCAAAAAAAAAATGACAAAAAATTTTTTATTAGAAAAATCATTCCCTTGTTCTCCAATTTAATAAAAAATTTTGAAAAAAATGGGTCCGCAGAAATCCATTTGGACGTCCCACGTCGCCTCTGGACCTTCTAGAATATGGGGGCACGTTCAGGGAACGTATCCCCCATTTTCTAGGAGGGCAGACCCTCCATTTGAGGAGAGTGGGTGCCAAAAATCTGCACCCACTCTCCCCGGGTCACAGCTGCAGAGTGCGAGCAGCCAACACAGCTCTCTGAACACAGTGCTGGCTGTCAGCTGCTCTGCACATGTGACCGCACTGACCGGCGTCTGCTGTGAAGGAGGAGGGGGCCGCGGGGGATCAACGCTGCGACCGGACAGGTAAGGGGGAATACCGGGGGAATAGGGGGTGACCGGGCAGGGCCTGGGGGGCATTTTTCTGTCGCATGTCTCAAGGCACATGCGACAGAAATCATAGGAGCAGGGCGGCCGGTGCGCTACTGTGCGTGCGGCCATGTTGGATTTTCGGGGGGGGAAAGGGGGGTGTCGGGGGTCGGGGCGGGCACTTCGGCGACACCGGGGGCTTCCCAGGACTTTGCCAGGAAGTGAGGTCAACAGGAAACCTCTTGACCTCACTTCCAGGTAAATGCCTGCGTTCTGTATGCCGACAAAGCATACATTGGATCGTCCTCCTGCCGCCACCTTCCTCCACTCCTTCAGGTATTTACTGTTCTTTTTACCTCTTCACCGTCTATACCTCTCTTAGGCTCATACGACTAGTTCGGGCATAGAGATCCGACTCTCTCTCCCCCCTCCCTGATACTGGCCGCTATTGTGCTGATTAGCACCTCTCGGCTCTACGACTACTCATTACTCTCCATCCAGTCCCCTCTCTCTGCCCCACGACTAGTCCTCTCTATTTTAGAGACTACTTTGGTTACTTGCACCTTCTCTTCCTTCTGCCCAGTTATACCTCCCCTCTTGGAGTCAGGCTGTACATTAATTCCATTTAACTGTTCATATCTGTCTTCCCACATTGCCATCCTTCTATGGGATAATCTTTCAGCATTTCTGCCTTTCTCTTTAGCTCCACGACTAGTCTGGGCATAAGGACCCGCTTGTGTGTTTTTTAACTAGCCGTTTATGTGCTAACCGGCACCTCTCGGCTTTACGACTATAATTGCCCATTACATACAACATTTTAGCCTCCTCTCTATTGCCCTACGACTACTCTGGTTGATACTACTCTCTCACATTTTCTCTAACGATTCTGCTCACCTGCTTATTGGTTATTGTCCATTTACTCTTGACTACATTCAGTTGTGGAGGGTAACCCTGACCATTTATCCTCTTGGGGTTCAGGGGCCCATTTTTTGGATCTACACACTCTAGTGACATACTATTTTTCAACCTCATTCCTATACATTCCATTTGGGCCCTCCCCCCTCAGGGTTCCTTTACGGCGACGGGTTGGACCTTACATCCTTTCCTTTTTGTGCTCTATATATACTTGCATCCATCCATCATCCCCAGGTGACTCCATTTTTCCTCAATTTTTTGTCTCATTTGACACTGTACTATTTATTCTCATGATGAGTTGATATTGTATATCTTTGTATATTTATGTGAATAAAATTTAATACTTTTTGCATACGTTCTGGTGCCATTTTTCTTCTTTTCTCCTTGTTTATAATGCCGACAAAGCATGCGAACCGCAACAAAAAAGCAGCTCACTGCGGTGTAGCTGCGTTCTGACCCCACATCATTGATTCAATGGGGGAGAGAACGCAGCCACAACGCACAAAAGAAGTGACATGCTGCTTTTCTTTCCGCACCGATTTTTGGCATCCAAAACGCTGCGTTTAGAAACGCAGCGTGTGCACTGATTTTTCGGCTTTCTCATACACTTTGCTGGGAAAGCTGAACGCATGCAATTTGCCACTGAAACGCTGCGGTTCTAAACGCAGTGTTTCTGCGGTAAAAAACGCAACGTGTGCACACAGCCTTACATAGTACAGAGTAAAACAAAAACCACCAAACACCTCGACGCACGTTTCAAGGAAACCTTTTCATCCCCATAGACTTTTATTAGATGCGGAAAATAATCTGCAGATAAAAAACACGTGGTTTTTAGTGTTCCTCTGTGTAATCCGTACCTATGAATGAATAAAGCAGCTTTATTTAAAACATGACACCAAACAGAGACAAAAAATGCGATATCAAAATCGCATGTAAAATAAGGTGCAGAAATTCTGCAGTGTCGAAAAAGTCAACAAATACTGATTGTGGGAACGTAGCCTATCAGGGCTGAAAAGAAAAGTAATTTTGTTTTAACGCTAAATATCTCAAAGGTTTATTCCCATCTCAGCCTATCATAGTGTCCCGAGAGGAGCCGACAACAACAGACGGAGCAAGAGAGACAGCCGAGTGCGGCACTTTCAATAATCCCCATAGAAATTAATGGCTGTTATGGAAACAGCATAGTTTGCTGGGCAGGACTGGTTCTGTAACTCCCATTTAGTTTTATGTGATTTAGGCTAGGTTCACATTTCCGTTGTTTTAAATCAGTCAGGTCCGTCAGCAACGGATCAGTCAGTTTTTAAATGTCAACTGACGCAACGGATGTGTTTTTCACAGGAATCCTGTGAAAAAACTGATCCGTCGCGTCCGTTACATCTGCTGTGCGTCCGTTTTTTGACGGATCAGTCATGATCAGTTTGTGTTTGGGACAGCCCAGTGGGTGTGCCAAACATGCTGGGCATGCTCAGTAGAGCATGACGGAATCCAGCGCTGGATTCCGTCGTAAAACGGATTACGTCGGAATCCAGCACCATAGACACACATTACAAGCTTGACGGATGGCGACGGATTCCTGCGCTGTGCGTTAATTTTGATGGCCCTAAAACTGTTACATTTTGCATTGTTCCCGCCCGGCGGTCAGTCCAAAAATGACTGACCGCGGCGCAGCAGATGCAACGCAAGGTAATCGGTCGCAATCCGCCACTAATACAAGTCTATGGGACACAACGGAATCCGCCAAACGTATTGCGTTGTTTACCAGAGCCGCGGATTGTGACTGATACATTTTAACGGAAATGTGAACCTAGCCTTAGACCGGGTGACCGCTCAATTTCTTTAGGTCTAAACCGGACATAATAAATGACAGAGTATGGCACAAGCGATCCGGCGTCCATTGCACGCCACGCTCTCTGATCACATTCTATCACCCATCCTGCTCAACTATGCGACGGATAGTTATGAACTATGCCATAGACGTTCGAGATGAGTGCAGGCGACGCTTGTAAGTATATGATTATTAAGTAAGACAATTCTGGACTCAAATTCATCAAATAGTGCACTCAATTCATGGATTTGGCAAAATCTAAAAAAAATAAAAATTAGTTTTGAACGTTTTTGTGGGTTTTTGGCACCAGAATGCTGGCATACTAAAAAATAAACCGACGGGGGAGGGGGCAGAAGTAGAGTTGCACCAAATTTAACAATTTTTTTCCCAAAAAGTTGCCATTGATAAATCCGGCTGAAACATCGGGAGTCGCTAAACTCCAAACACGGAGCAGGAAACAAAAAACAAAACAGATGAGCGCATATAACATAGACTTTAAAAAAGTGAACATAGAATGGGGTACAAAGAAAAAAAGAAAAGTACAAAACCAGACATAAAGCAGGTGCAAAGTAAACGATGAATTGGGGCCAAAAAGGTGTAGAAGCAGATTTGGGTTTTTTTTTTTGGGGGGGGGGCACGTTTTTCATCTACACACTTTTCACGGATGTGCACAAATTATGGGGTTTTTGTTGCCTCTTTTTATGCCATTTTTTTTTTTTTTTTGGTGCAAGTTTTGTAATGTGATATATATTTTTTTTCCTGTCTCTATATACTTTATGGTGGAAAAAACCCACCAGGGGACGCACAGTTCTGCAACGTCTTTAAAAGTGAAATGGGCACGGCTTTGATTATTCGCAACCAGCTGTTAAAGAAAGGAGATTTTCGGTACAAAAAAAACAGTGGATAAATGCAGAATTTACGCTTCAGGGTTTATGACTTTAGTGTATGTTCACATGATGCGTTTTTGTTGTAATTTGTAAAAAATTGGAGCTTAAACTCAGATATTCAGTTTAAGAGTTTGTCATGAAAAAAAATGCTACATGATTGTGTTGTTTGGAACATACATGATGAAACGTACGTTTGGGCTACAGGGTAACAGACCTGGAAGGGTGTTGGCCACCTCTGGACAATCCTGCGTAATCACTGACGTCACCATTCCTCTGATGTCAGCGCTGCTATTCCCGGTGGATCACATGACATTCACTGCAGCAGTTATGTTACAAGAGCCCGCTACTACTGATTGACTGCAGCTTTTACTATTTTGTCAGAGCTGACATCCGGTCTGATGGGAATATTGATGAGCTGCGGATTGCTTGATTTTATTTATGTTGGGTACCTGAATTGTTTAAAGGGAATCTGTCACCACTTTGACCTTTGTAAACTGTTAATATGGGCATACGGGTTATAGAAAGCTGAAACAAGACCTACCCGTCTGCCTCATATCAGATGCCTTGTTGTTGAAATATCATCTTTTATCACTTTATGTAAATGAGCTCTTCCAGGCTATGGGGTGGATGCTGCCTGGAAGATAACTCCGCCTCCAGAGATTATTTTAAATAAAAGGCTTGTTACCAGTGTGAGACAAGTAAGGCTAGTTTCACACTTGCGTTGAACGGCATCCGTTGCATTGTGTTGTGTGACGGATGCAACGGATGTGTTGCATATAATGGCACAACGGATGCAACGGATTGTACAAAAAGGAAAGCTTTTTTTCTTTTTTCTTTACAGTTTTACCGGCGGCAGACTATTGTGAACGATCAGTTGATCACCCGGCTGCCTGGCCCTCAGCTGAGCGCTCTCAAAAGCCGGCTGCCGGGCGCTGATCGTTCGGCCACCGAGAGACAAAAAAAAGATTCTGTGATTTTAAAAAAAAAGAATGAGCATGCGCAGTGAAGAAATAAAGGATTCCGCTGCTCAAAAAATGTTACATGCTGCGTTCCTTCCGCCCGGCGGAAGCAACACAGGTACTTCTATCACAATCCGTCATGCATACAAGTCTATGGGAAATAGCTAACGTTAACGGATTCCGCTGTTTTCCAAAAGGGCGGATTGTGACTGAAGGTAATTAACGCAAGTGTGAAATTACCCTTAGGCTGTGTGCACACGATGCGTTTTTTACCGCGGAAACGCTGCGTTTTGAACCGCAGCGTTTCAGTGGCAAATTGCATGCGTTCAGCTTTCCCAGCAAAGTGTATGGGAAAGCTGAAAAATCAGTGCACATGCTGCGTTTCTTTCCGCAGCGTTTTGGATGCCAAAAATCGGTGCGGAAAGAAAAGCAGCATGTCACTTCTTTTGTGCGTTGTGGCTGCGTTCTCTCCCCCATTGAAATCAATGATGTGGGGTCAGAACGCAGCCACAACGCATGGACCTGCTTTTTTGTTGCGGTCCGCGGCCTTTGTCGGCACGCCAGAACGCAGGCATTTACCTGGAAGTGAGGTCAAGAGGCTTCCTGTTGACCTCACTTCCTGGCAAAGTCCCCGGTGTCGCCAAAGTGCCCGCCCCGACCCCCCTCCCGAAAATCCAACATGGCCGCGCGCACAGTAGCGCACCGGCCGCCCTGCTCCTATGATTTCTGTCGCATGTGCAATAACACATGCGACAGAAAACTGTTCCCCAGGCCCTGCCCGTTCACCCCAATTCCCCCCGGTGTCATACATACCTGTCCGGTCGCAGCGCTGATCCCCCGCGGCCCCCTCCTCCTTCAGTGCACGCTGGCCGGTCACATGAGCAGAGCAGCTGACAGCCAGCACAGTGTTCAGTGTGAGCTGTGCTGGCTGCTCGGCAGTCTGCAGCTGTGACCCGGGGAGAGTGGGTGCAGATTTTTGCACCCACTCTCCTCAAATGGAGGGTCTGCCCTCCTAGAAAATGGGGGATACGTTTCCTGAACGTGCCCCCATATTCTAGAAGGTCCAGAGGCGACGTGGGACATCCATATGGATTTCTGCGGACCCATTTTTTTTTTATTAAATTGGAGAACAAGGGAATGATTTGGGGAGTGTTTTTTCTAATAAAACATTTTTTGTTGTCTTTTTTTGCTTTTGTTTACTGTCAATTAGTTATGTCGGGTGTCTGATAGACGCCGTGACATCACTAATTGCTGGGCTTGATGCCAGGTGACATTACACATCTGGTATCAACCCCATTTATTACCCCGTTAGCCAACGCACCAGGGCGCGGGATGAGTTGGGGCGAAGCGCCAGGATTGGCGCATCTAATGGATGCGCCACTTCTGGGGCGGCTGCGGCCTGCTATTTTTAGGCTGGGAAGAGTCCAATAACCATGGCTCTTCCCACCCTGAGAATACCAGACCCCAGCTGTCAGCTTCACCTTGGCTGGTGATCTAATTTGGGGGGACCCCACGTTATTTTTTTTTTTATTCTTTATTTATAAATAAAAAAAAAAAACATGGGGAGCCCTCCAAATTGATCACCAGCCAAGATGAAGCTGCCAGCTGTGGTTTGCAGGCTACAGCTGTCTGCTTTACCCTGACTGGCTATCAAAAATAGGGGGGACCCCATGCCATTTTTTTCATTTTTTTTTTTTTTTTATTGGATAAATACTAAGCTAGGCACCCTTTAGTGCCACATGAAAGGTACTAAAGGTGCCAGCTTAGAATATGCAGGCGGGGGTGGGACGTTCTATATATTTGACATCCCTTCATCCATTGACGCTTTTTAGGCTGTGTGTCCACAATCAGGGTTTGCAGCGTTATGGGCACTGAGTGTTTTCCCTGCGTCCATAACGCTGCGTTGTGCAGTAGAAGCACAGTGGAAGGATTTTTGGAGATCCCATGCCCACTGTGCTTCTTTTCTCCGCAGCATAAACTGACCGGTAGCGTGGCTTCCCGAGCCTCAGCATGTCAATTTATGCTGCGGAGACGAGAGTGTTCTCTGCAGGTAGCATAGAGCTCCACAGCAGCCTGAACCCAAATCGTGGGCATGGGCAGCTGCAGGAAGTCTGGCACTGTGTACTATACGCCGTGTCGCTGGATCATGGCCACATAGCCTTAGGCCCCTTTCACACGTCAGTGATTCTGGGACGTTTGTGCTTTTTTTTAAACGTACCAGAATCACTGACATACGCAGGCTCATTATAATGAATGGGTCTGCTCACACGTCAGTGATTTTTCACTGCACGTGTCTCCATGCGGCGTACCCGCGTGTGCGTGATTGCCGCACGGAGACATGTCCATTTTTTTCTGGCATCACTGATGTCCCACGGACCACGCAGTGGTGTGATCCGTGAAACACGTGCCAGAAAAAAACGTGCTTTTAAAATAAAAAACATTTTAACTCACCCGGCTCCAGCGATGTCCTCTGCAGCCCGTCCTCCCTGTTCCTTCTGTGCCGGCTCATTATTGTCGCGCATATTCATGATGCACGACACAGCCGACCCGGAAGCAGCTGCTGCGGGGGTCAGCGCCGGCCGGATGCTGCACCGCGGGAGCGATCAGCACCATGGAGAGCGGGAGCGGGTGCAGGTGAGTTAATCTCTAAGTGCAATCACGGGCCACGGAGAACGGAGCCCGGATTGCAACCCACGTGTGCCGTGATTCACGGCACACGGAGGGACATGTGCGTGTTTTACACGCCAGTGAAAAACGTCAGTGTTTTTCACTGACATGTGAAGCGGGCCTAAAAGTGAGAATATTGTTGCTACAGCAACATTTTGGGTGAAGTAGCTGTGGATTCAAAATGCTTAATATACTCCTGAATAAAATCCTTGATGGGTGCAGATTCCAAAATGGGGTCACTTGTGGGGGGTTTCTGACGTATAGGTACCTAAGGGGCTTGGTGCGCGAAGTTTATTTCAACTTTTCCAAAATTCAAATGGTGCTCCTTCCATTCCAAGCCCTCCCATTTATCCAAACAGAATGTGGAGAAGGAAATGACATCACAGGTTTTTTTTTCCAAAGGTCTGTGTTCAACCAACTTTATTATCACTGACAAGTCTTAAAAAACGCACCTAAAAAAACGCATGAAAAACGCATGAAAAACGCATGAAAAACGCATGCGTTTTCGATGCGTTGTTTCTCAAAAAGCATTGTTTACAATTCTCCCCTCTGCCAGAGGGTGCGTTTTTTTCCGCGCGGAAAAAAAAGCAACGTGTGCACATACCCTTACAGAACAGGAGAAATTAAAGTTGTCTTTCAAACACATTTTTTTGCAGCTCCCTGAGCTCTGCTTCATGGCAACAATGTTGCAACACTGCCTGCAAGCTTGGAGGCTAGGCTGCTTTCAGACATCAGTTTTTTTTGCATCAGGCACAATCCGGCTCAAAAACCTATGCAACGGATGCGGCGAAAAAAAATGGGTCCGTTGCATACGTTTTTTTTGTATGGATCCGGTATGATACTGAGCATGCACAGTTCAAATAACCGCATCCGGCCGCTGGATGCGTTTTTTGCCGCAGGACGCCGCACCCGGCGCCCATAGGCTTGCATTGTAAATCACGCCACATCGCTGCAGACAAGAAACGCTGCAAGCAACGTTCCATGCAGCCGCCGCATCGGCTAAATATGCCGTATCCGGCAAAAACCGGACGCAACGGATTACTGCGATCCCCTCACATGACACTCGTCTCACGCTGGCAGAACAGCAGAGCCCGAGTATCATGCAAGTGTCCCTGCGACTGAGGTCCGACCGTGCGAGCGGACCTCAGCTGCGGGGAGGGGAGGGCTGGCACTAAGGAGGGGAGGGAGGGATTTATCTTCCTCTCCCCTCCGTAGCCAGCTATTGCCATTCTCGCACTGCACTCACAGTACACCTGTGTACCGCGAGTGCAGTGCGATTTTTTTTTTTTTTTTTCTCTCGCCCCATACACTTGAATGGGTGCGAGAGAAAGAGTCTCGCATTACAGTCGCAGCATGCTGCGATTGTTTTCTTGGTCCGATTAGGGTGATTATCGGATCGCATCACCCACCCAGCACGGCTGCACACTCTGACAGGAGCGGGTCAGCTGCATGTATTTCTATGCAGCTGACACTCTCCTGTCCAAAGAGTGTGCGGCCGTGCTGAGTGATGTGATCCAATAATCGTGTGAGTCATACATTCATGTGAGTGCACCCTTATTATAATCACACACAGCTCTGCGGTGTGAGCAGAGTGGCTGTCGCACATCACACTGGTAACACCTTTTTATTATTTTTTTTTTTATTAAAATAAGCTCTGGAGGCGGAGTTATCTTCTAGGAAGCATCCACCCCATAGCCTGGAAGAGCTCATTTACATAACGTAATAAAAGATGATATTTTAACAACGAGGCATCTGATATGAGGCATAAAGGTATGGTTTTTTTCAGCATTCTATAACCTGTATGCTCATATTAGCAGTTTAAAAGGTCAAAGTGGTGACAGATTCCCTTTAAGCAGGGGTTGTCCATTAGTGGACAATCTCTTTGGGTTTGTTTACGCGATGCGATCATGCTGTGCTTATATTTGCTTCTTTTTTTCCACAATTTTCCAAAACAGTGTTAAAATGCATTGCTTTATTTATGCACAGCAAAAAATAAATAAAAATGTTTTCATTGTGGGAATATGCCATGTACTAATGTTCACCTGTAGTGGGCACTTCACAGGGAGTACCAAGCCAACTGTTTGTATAAGAAAGCCCCTTAAAAAAAGAAGTGTGAACCTGTCCTGTGCTGCCCACTTTGGGGTTACAGTCTATGAAATTGGGATGAATTGTGCCTCTAATTCCTGGATTCCCTGTAATGTATCATTAGGAGTGCGCTGTGGATAAATGAGCGCAATAGGGTCTGGTAAAGATGTAGTTAAATAGGGAGATGGCTCACCTTGTATGGTTGTGCCTGACACAGCCCTGTATACAGCTTGGATACAGCTGCTGTAGATGCCCTACGGCTGAGAATGATCCAAACGGCACCAGAACAATGTGGTGGTCTCTGCTGGAGAGTGATGAGATGGACAGACGTTGAATGCGGATGAAAGGTGGTTTATTTCAACGCGTTTCAAAGAGATCCTCACTTCTTCAGTGGCTTCCTGAAGAAAGCAAATGCTTGGCTCTCATCATTCTCCAGCAGAGACCACCACATTGTTCTTCTGGTTCCGTTTGGATCATTAGGAGGATCACGGCCACAAAGCCTGAATTACTCGATGGCCCATGTGCCTGCGCTGACTCGCTAGATGCCTCCAGTTTTGGGAAAATGGTAGTTTGCCCTGTGTGTGGTTCATGGCATCTTGTATGAGTAAGTGCTAATATTGTAGGGGATTTTTACTTTTTATGCCGACTTTCTCTTCAAAATTTTGTGCTTCTATTAAAAGGGTTTTCCTGCTTTGATGTCATTTTGAAGATGTGTTCTCTCTACACCACATATGTCAAACGCTGTCCCGCAGGCTGATTTTTTTTTTTTTTGCCAGGTGTCTATTATACTGTATAGAGGACTATGTGGGGCCCATTATACTGTATGGAGGGCTATGTGGGGCCCATTATACTGTATGGAGGGCTATGTGGGGCCCATTATACTGTATGGAGGGCTATGTGGGGCCCATTATACTGTATGGAGGGCTATGTGGGGCCCATTATTGTGTATGGAGGGCTATGTGGGGCCCATTATTGTGTATGGAGGGCTATGTGGGGCCCATTATTCTGTATGGAGGGCTATGTGGGGCCCATTATTCTGTATGGAGGGCTATGTGGGGCCCATTATTCTGTATGGAGGGCTATGTGGGGCCCATTATTCTGTATGGAGGGCTATGTGGGGCCCATTATTCTGTATGGAGGGCTATGTGGGGCCCATTATTCTGTATGGAGGGCTATGTGGGGCCCATTATTCTGTATGGAGGGCTATGTGGGGCTCATTATTCTGTATGGAGGGCTATGTGGGGCCCATTATTCTGTATGGAGGGCTATGTGGGGCCCATTATTCTGTATGGAGGGCTATGTGGGGCCATTATTCTGTATGGAGGGCTATGTGGGGCACATTATTCTGTATGGAGGGCTATGTGGGGCACATTATTCTGTATGGAGGACTATGTGGGGCTCATTATCTTGTACGGAGGGCTATGTGGGGCCCATTATTCTGTACGGAGGGCTATGTGGGGCCCGTTATTCTGTACGGAGGGCTATGTGGGGCCCATTACCTCGCACGGAGGACTATGTGGGGCCCTTTATTTTGTACGGAGGGCTATGTGGGGCACTTTATCTTGTATGGAGGGCTATGTGGGGCTCATTACTGAGACACACACAATTACTAAGAGGCAGTCTGGAACACCGTTTATTGCTTAGATGGTGGGGCGCTTCACCATGCGTGGTGCCAATTCATTAAAAGTTTATGGAAGTGATGGAAGCAATCCACGCTAGTCTTGCAATCAGACCTATAGATACAGTGGAGAGGATCATCAGAAATGCCTACATTCGCTAGTCCAACAGCCACAGACATGGGAAGCTTGGGATCTCCAATCTAGTCATTTTTGGGGGTCCCCACAGTGGGTTTCTCAGAGGTAATTTCTTATGTACTCAATTTGAGGAGATCCTGTACAAAACACACAATTGTGCAGACTTAAACTGGGTTCACACATAGCGACAGCGATGTCGCTGTTACGTCACCATTTTCTGTGACGCAAAAGCGACCTTGTAAGTCGTTGTTATGATCACTGCTTAGCTGTCAAACACAGCGACGCAGCAGCGATTATAAAGACACGCGTCGCTGTGGAAGCCATGCAGCACTTGGTAACTAAGGTAAATATCGTGTAACCATTACCCGATATTTACCTTGGTTACCAGCGCACACGCTTAGCGCTGGCTCCCTGCTCTCCTAATTACCCGATGTGTACTCCGGCTACGTGAGCAGGGAGCCAGCACTGGCAGCATGAGAGCGCGGTGCTAGTAACTAATGTAAATATCGGGTAACCAAGGAAAGGGCTTCTTGGTTACCTGATGTTTACTGTGGTTACAGCTTACTGCAGCTGCCAGACGCCGGCTCCTGCTCCCTGCTCGCTTCATTTCGTCGCTCTCTTGCTGTCACACAGAGCGATGTGCGCTTCACAGCGGGAGAGCGACGACCAAAAAATGAAGCAGGACATTCAGCAACGAGCGGCGACCTCACAGCAGGGGCCGGGTCGTTGCTGGATGTCACACACAGCGACAGCGACGGGACATCGCTGCTACGTCACAGAAAATGGTGACGTAGCAGCGACGTCGTTGTCGCCGTCGCTGTGTGTGACACCACCTTTAGTAGGAAAGTTGTTAGCTTGGACAGTTTAAGTAGTCGCTCCAGAGCCTGCACTGGTAGTAGTGGGTGGTCAGCGGCACATTCTGGGGTCTGGTATCTTCTATATTGCGTCATGCAGGATGGCTTAAGTGTCCATGATGTGTCTTTTGGTACAGTTTATGTGCTATATTGTTTCTGCCTTCTATAGGCCACCATATTTAAGCAATGATGCCGAGGTAGTCGGCACGAGCAGGCTGAGCCCTGTGATTGCCTGCAGTGGTCATGTGTGCTGTTGTGATTTCACTGCTGCGCCTGTGCTCGTGGGTCATCCGTACATCTCAGAAATGCGCTGTAAAGTTTGAAGCCCCCTTTCCCATGAGATCCATATGTACAGTATACACTAATTAATTCCTTTTGGATTTTGTTCACAGGTCAAAGTAGTGAAGTTTTCCTACATGTGGACCATTAGTAACTTCAGTTTTTGCCGAGAAGAAATGGGCGAAGTTTTAAAAAGTTCTACTTTTTCATCGGGGCCAAACGATAAAATGAAATGGTAAGAATTAGCCGTAACCAATTCTCAACACTTTCAAAAAAGTTTCCATTTGACCTAACAAATATCTTATCTCGCCCCTCCAGGTGTTTACGAGTGAACCCAAAAGGACTAGACGACGAGAGCAAGGATTACCTCTCCTTATATCTGCTGCTCGTCAGCTGCCCGAAAAGTGAAGTTCGGGCAAAGTTTAAGTTCTCGCTGCTAAATGTACGGCGAGAAGAGACAAAAGCCATGGGTGGGTTCTTATTGGCTTTTTTAGTAATTCCAACTATTGATCCTTCTAATTACAAAGTTAATGGGTTTTCGGAGATAGTCAAAAGATCCAATCTTGAGTAGATCCCCCCCCAAACCTCGTTCTGTTGCTTGTTGATTGGCTTCATAGACGGACCTAAACTTGAGTTAACTATCCTCAGCAATAGCAAAGTGTGCAACGTAAGATTAGGATAAAGCCAAAAGGGGGTCCCTTTACTGGCAAAGAGACCCTGAATCCAATGATGTATCACTTAAGCTGGGTTCACACTAAGCGACAACGACGTCGCTGTTACGTCACCATTTTCTGTGACGTAGCAGCAACCTTGTAAGTCGCTGTTATGATCGCTGCTTAGCTGTCAAACACAGCAGCCGAAGCAGCGATCATAACGACACGCGTCGCTGTGCTGCAACATGTGCAGAGAGCAGGGAGCCGCGCACACTGAGCACTGGCTCCCTGCTCTCCTAGCTACAGTACACATCGGGTTAATTACCCGATGTGTACTGCAGCTACATGTGCAGAGAGCAGGGAGCCGCGCACACTGCTTAGCGCTGGCTCCTTGCTCTCCTAGCTACAGTACACATCGGGTTAATTACCCGATGTGTACTGCAGCTACATGTGCAGAGAGCAGGGAGCCGCGCACACTGAGCACTGGCTCCCTGCTCTCCTAGCTACAGTACACATCGTGTTAATTACCCGATGTGTACTGCAGCCACATGTGCAGAGAGCTGGGAGCCGGCGCTGGCAGCGTGAGAGCGGCGGAAGCTGGTAGCGAAGGTAAATATCGGGTAACTACCTTGGTTACCCGATATTTACCTTGGTTACAGCTTACCGCAGGCTGTCAGACACCGGCTCCTGCTCCCTGCACATTCAGGATTGTTGCTCTCTCGCTGTCACACACAGCGATGTGTGCTTATCAGCGGGAGAGCAACAATAAAAAAACGAACCAGCACTGTGTGTAACGAGCAGCGATCTCACAGCAGGGGCCAGATTGCTGCTCAGTGTCACACACAGCGAGATCGCTAATGAGGTCACAAAAAACGTGACTCGGCAGCGATCTCAGCAGCGATCTCGCTGTGTGTGAAGCACCCCTTAGTGTCAGAATGGCTGCATTCAGTAAACTATCAGAGCTTAGATTTAGCAATGCAGCAGAGCTGAGAAAGCGGTCACCGCCCACGCCTGGCTCTGTGTACAATATCTATAGACAGTGAACTGCTAATCACAGGAAGGAGGGTGCCCCACTAGCTGACCTAGTCCGGCAGTGATAATCTCTTGAAACTAGAACAAACATTGTAGATAAATAACAGCACACAGTGTGATAAGAGACACATCGCTGAAATCTGTGTGTTAACCCCTACAACATGCTCTCTTCAGATTACATAGCAAAAACCTGCTGCTTCTCACCTGCTGGTTTTCCACCTATTTCTGCTCTTCTCTGGCTTTATGAAGCCAAAACTGTCAATCAAAGAGGATGGGAGGGTGGAAGTTGGGGGGGGGACAATCAGGTGGGAAGATGGGTTTAAATGATGGGCTGCGCCTTGATGTACCACGCGCCTGTGCTTGGTTTGAACAGTCATCCTATTCTGACAGGGTCTCTTTAAAAAGGAGGGATGACAATAACAGGCAGCGAGTAGTAAGGGGGTGATAACCTGTAGAAAGGTCAAGTATCCGTTAAAACAATTCTAATGTCTGTGACCAGAAGTTTGTATTATTTTGAAAGATTTATCAAAAGTGTTGCAAGCAAAATTAGGTAATCTGTAAATTTTTTTATTTATTGTATTAAGATTACATGATTGTAATTGGATTGTATCCTCCTGTTTGCCATGGGTGTGAAACGCGTAAACTCGGACCATTTGTAGAGGTGTCCTAATTATCCATTGTCCGTGTAGGGGAGACTGGGTGATCTTCATGTCATACATTATAGATCTTTATTATATTATATAATTTTTTTTTTCCTTTTTCACTATGGCAGATGTCTGACTTTTTTTTTTTTTCTTAAAAATCTTATATGTTTAACAGAGAGTCAGAGAGCTTATCGGTTTGTCCAAGGGAAGGACTGGGGCTTCAAAAAATTTATCCGGCGAGATTTCTTACTTGACGAAGCAAATGGCCTGTTACCGGATGATAAACTTACATTGTTCTGTGAGGTGAGAAGTTATTTTATTTTGGCTATAGATGCTTGATTATACAGTACATCTACAGTGGAACCTTGGCTTACGAGAACAATCCGTTCTGGGACTGTGCTTGATAACCAAGTTACTCGTTCAGCAAAGCAACATTTCCCATAGGAAATCATTGTAATGCAGACAATTCGTTCCACAACTTGTTAAATGTCCCATCCTGGTCCCTTGTTGTGCCATTCCTCCCGCGCACAAACACGCACAAACACGCACATATTATGCTCACCTTACCTTCCGTTCCATCGCCGGCCTCCTGGATCTTGTAGTTCGCTGCGAGGATTCCTCCCTCGTCGCAATGCACCGGCGGACTACAAGATCCATGAGGCCGGCGATGGAACGGAAGGTACACATATTATGCTCACCTTACCTTCCGTTCCATCGCCGGCCTCCTGGTTCTTGTAGTTCGCTGCGAGGATTCCTCCCTCGTCGCAATGCACCGGCGGACTACAAGATCCAGGAGGCCGGCGATGGAACGGAAGGTGAGGTGAGCATAATACTGTATGTGTGTGCGTGCGTGTTTGTTTGTGTGGGTTTTGTGAGTGCATGTGTGGACTGCAAGAGCGGGTCAGAGCGCGGTGGATGTACGGAACCGGAAGTGTGTGCGGTGAGTATTTTGCTCGTACAGCAAAGCTTAGGCTAGTTTCACACTTGCGTTCAGCAGAGTCCGTCACTATGGAGAATAGCGCAGTCCGTTAACGTACTGCGCTATTCTCCATAGACTTGTATGGACAACGCACTGTAACGCAAGTGTCTGCGTTGCATCCGCTGGATGACGCAGCGTCGCTATTTTGATGCTGCGTCGGGCGGAAGGAACGCATCATGTAACATTTTTTTGAGCAGCGGAATCCTCTGGATTCCACTGCGCATGCTCTCTCTGGCTCCCTCCACCCGTAACCAGGGTACACATCGGGTAACCAAGGAACCCTGGTTACGTGTGCCGGGAGCCCGTCACTTCGCCGCTCGGCTCCGCCCCCTCCCGCACTCCGTATGTATACACACACACACACACACACACACACACACACACACACACACACACAC
This sequence comes from Anomaloglossus baeobatrachus, assembly GCF_048569485.1. NCBI lineage: Eukaryota > Metazoa > Chordata > Amphibia > Anura > Aromobatidae > Anomaloglossus > Anomaloglossus baeobatrachus. The sequence goes on from NC_134359.1 coordinate 24,754,840, forward strand.
ACACACAATCGCGCGCACACACACACACTCACCTCACCTATCCCCCAGCGATGCAGTCCCCGCGGCACTGACGTCCTCACCATGGCCCCGCTCGGCTCCACCTACTTCGCACACTGCCCCCCGCCCCCGGCCCCCGCACACATTGTCGGCGATCACCCAGCGGCCGGCTACTCTGAGTGATCAGCTGATCACCCGGCGGATTGCGATATTTTGTACGATCCGTAGCATTGCGTTGTGCCACTATATGCAACGCATCCGTTGCATGCGTCACACAACGCAATGCTACGGATCCCGTCCAACGCAGGTGTGAAACTAGCCTTACTCGTAAACAGAGTTACAAATTTACAGAAAGCTTTGCTTGTTAAGCGAAATTCTCGTTAAGTGGGTTACTCGTTAAGCGAGGTTCCACTGGATTACGAGCATAATTGGTTCCGGGCGTGTGCTTTTAAACCAAGTTACTTTTATATCAAAGCGAATTTTCCATAGGAAATAATTGAAATGCAGACAATGCGTTCCACAACCCAAAAATATTTACTGTATTTATACAAACTTATTACAGTAATACAAAATAATCTGTGTGCGAGAGGTACTATAGAGAGAAAATGATGTATAAATATGACCTTTATTCTAGTACAATACACAAAAACACACCCCAAATCTATTCTCCCCAAAATAAGGGCAGAACTAAGCCAAATGGGGGGTAGGAATACTGCACAGGCAGATTACAGTGCACGCAATGTGCTGCGCTGGTTAGGAGAAAGATAGTACAATACTGCATCCACAAATGCAAATAGATAAACATGCTATATGGTATACTGTATACAGTACATAAAGTTACCTCCAGAGCGTGTCAGAGCGCGGTGAAAGGACAGAACTGGAAGTGTGCACGGTGGGAATTTGCTCTTATTGCAAATCATTGCTCTGAAACCAAGTTACAAATTATTAAAAAGCTTTGCACGTCTTGCAAAACGCTCTCAAACCAAGTTACTCTTAATCCAAGGTACATATATATATATATATATATATATATATATATATATATATATATATATATATATATATATATTACTGTGTGTGTGTCTATATATACTGTGTGTGTGTGTGTGTGTGTCTATATATACTGTGTGTGTGTATATATAGATACATAGAATGAATATATATATATATATATATATATATATATATATATATATATATTTCTAACAGATCCGTTTTCCATACACTTCAATATTAAAAAAAAAATGGATCCAGCTGAAATCCATTGTTTGGAAACTGACATAAAAGTTGTGTTTTGCACATTTTTTTTGCTCGGCACCCACCTATCCATACTGCAAACAAACCGAGCATTGGGGATAAGAGCGATGCTCGCCACTCGCCTATCCATGCTGCAAATGATCCGAGCATTGGGGATAAGAGCGATGCTTGGCACCCACCTATCCATACTGCAAATGATCCAAGCATTGGGGAGAAGAGCGATGCTCGGCACTCACCTACCCATACTGCAAATGATCCGAGCATTGGGGATAAGAGCGATGCTCGGCACCCACCTATCCATACTGCAAACGATCCGAGCATTGGGGATAAGAGCGATGCTCGGCATCCACCTATCCATACTGCAAATAATCCGAGCATTGGGGATAAGAGTGATGCTCGGCACCCACCTATCCATACTACAAACGATCCGAGCATTGGGGATAAGAGCGATGCTCGGCACTCGCCTATCCATGCTGCAAACAAACCGAGCATTGGGGAGAAGAGTGATGCTCGGCACTCACCTATCCATGCTGCAAACAAACCGAGCATTGGGGAGAAGAGTGATGCTCGGCACTCACCTATCCATGCTGCAAACAAACCGAGCATTGGGGAGAAGAGTGATGCTCGGCACTCACCTATCCATGCTGCAAATGATCAGAGCATTGGGGATAAGAGCGATGCTCGGCACCCACCTATCCATACTGCAAATGATCCGAGCATTGGGGATAAGAGCGATGCTCGGCACTCGCCTATCCATACTGCAAATGATCTGAGCATTGGGGATAAGAGCGATGCTCGGCACTCGCCTATCCATACTGCAGATGATCCGAGCATTGGGGATAAGAGCGATGCTCGGCACTCACCTATCCATACTGCAAATGATCCGAGCATTGGGGATAAGAGCGATGCTCGGCACTCACCTATCCATGCTGCAAATGATCTGAGCATTGGGGATAAGAGCGATGCTCGGCACTCGCCTATCCATACTGCAGATGATCCGAGCATTGGGGATAAGAGCGATGCTCGGCACTCACCTATCCATACTGCAAATGATCCGAGCATTGGGGATAAGAGCGATGCTCGGCACTCACCTATCCATACTGCAAATGATCCGAGCATTGGGGATAAGAGCGATGCTCGGCACTCACCTATCCATACTGCAAATGATCCGAGCATTGGGGAGAAGAGCGATGCTCGGCACTCACCTATCCATACTGCAAATGATCCGAGCATTGGGGATAAGAGCGATGCTCGGCACTCACCTATCCATACTGCAAATGATCCGAGCATTGGGGATAAGAGTGATGCTCGGCACCTACCTATCCATACTGCAAATGATCCGAGCATTGGGGATAAGAGCGATGCTCGGCACTCGCCTATCCATACTGCAAATGATCCGAGCATTGGGGATAAGAGCGATGCTCAGCACCTACCTATCCATACTGCAAATGATCCGAGCATTGGGGATAAGAGCGATGCTCGGCACCTACCTATCCATACTGCAAATGATCCGAGCATTGGGGATAAGAGCGATGCTCGGCACTCGCCTATCCATACTGCAAATGATCCGAGCATTGGGGATAAGAGCGATGCTCGGCACCTACCTATCCATACTGCAAATGATCCGAGCATTGGGGATAAGAGCGATGCTCGGCACTCACCTATCCATGCTGCAAACGATCCGAGCAATGGGGATAAGAGCGATGCTCGGCACTCACCTATCCATACTGCAGATGATCCGAGCATTGGGGATAAGAGCGATGCTCGGCACTCACCTATCCATACTGCAAATGATCCGAGCATTGGGGATAAGAGCGATGCTCGGCACTCACCTATCCATACTGCAAATGATCCGAGCATTGGGGATAAGAGCGATGCTCGGCACCTACCTATCCATACTGCAGATGATCCGAGCATTGGGGATAAGAGCGATGCTCGGCACTCACCTATCCATACTGCAAATGATCCGAGCATTGGGGATAAGAGCGATGCTCGGCACTCGCCTATCCATACTGCAAATGATCCGAGCATTGGGGATAAGAGCGATGCTCGGCACTCGCCTATCCATACTGCAAATGATCCGAGCATTGGGGATAAGAGCGATGCTCGGCACCTACCTATCCATACTGCAAATGATCCGAGCATTGGGGAGAAGAGTGATGCTCGGCACCTACCTATCCATACTGCAAATGATCCGAGCATTGGGGATAAGAGCGATGCTCGGCACTCGCCTATCCATACTGCAAATGATCCGAGCATTGGGGATAAGAGCGATGCTCGGCACCTACCTATCCATACTGCAAATGATCCGAGCATTGGGGATAAGAGCGATGCTCGGCACTCACCTATCCATACTGCAAATGATCCGAGCATTGGGGATAAGAGCGATGCTCGGCACTCACCTATCCATACTGCAAATGATCCGAGCATTGGGGATAAGAGTGATGCTCGGCACCTACCTATCCATACTGCAAATGATCCGAGCATTGGGGAGAAGAGTGATGCTCGGCACCTACCTATCCATACTGCAAATGATCCGAGCATTGGGGATAAGAGCGATGCTCGGCACTCGCCTATCCATACTGCAAATGATCCGAGCATTGGGGATAAGAGCGATGCTCGGCACCTACCTATCCATACTGCAAATGATCCGAGCATTGGGGATAAGAGCGATGCTCGGCACTCACCTATCCATACTGCAAATGATCCGAGCATTGGGGATAAGAGCGATGCTCGGCACTCACCTATCCATACTGCAAATGATCCGAGCATTGGGGAGAAGAGTGATGCTCGGCACTCATTTTTCCATACTGCAAATGATCCGAGCATTGGGGATAAGAGCGATGCTCAGCACTCACCTTTCCATACTGCAAATGATCCGAGCATTGGGGATAAGAGCGATGCTCGGCACTCACCTTTCCATACTGCAAATGATCCGAGCATTGGGGATAAGAGCGATGCTCGGCACCCACCTATCCATACTGCAAATGATCCGAGCATTGGGGATAACAGCGATGCTCGGCACTCACCTATCCATACTGCAAATGATCTGAGCATTGGGGAGAAGAGCGATGCTCAGCACTCACCTTTCCATACTGCAAATGATCCGAGCATTGGGGATAAGAGCGATGCTCGGCACCCACCTATCCATACTGCAAATGATCCGAGCATTGGGGATAAGAGCAATGCTCAGCACTCGCCTATCCATACTGCAAATGATCCGAGCATTGGGGATAAGAGCGATGCTCGGCACTCACCTATCCATACTGCAAATGATCCGAGCATTGGGGATAAGAGCGATGCTCGGCACTCACCTATCCATGCTGCAAATGATCCGAGCATTGGGGATAAGAGCAATGCTCGGCACTCACCTATCCATGCTGCAAATGATCCGAGCATTGGGGAGAAGAGCGATGCTCGGCACCTACCTATCCATACTGCAAATGATCCGAGCATTGGGGAGAAGAGCGATGCTCGGCACTCACCTATCCATACTGCAAATGATCCGAGCATTGGGGATAAGAGCGATGCTCGGCACTCACCTATCCATACTGCAAATGATCCGAGCATTGGGGAGAAGAGCGATGCTCAGCACCTACCCATCCATGCTGCAAATGATCCGAGCATTGGGGAGAAGAGCGATGCTCAGCACTCGCCTATCCATACTGCAAATGATCCGAGCATTGGGGATAAGAGCGATGCTCGGCACCTACCTATCCATATTGCAAATGATCCGAGCATTGGGGAGAAGAGCGATGCTCGGCACTCACCTTTCCATACTGCAAATGATCCGAGCATTGGGGAGAAGAGCGATGCTCGGCACTCGCCTATCCATACTGCAAATGATCCGAGCATTGGGGATAACAGCGATGCTCGGCACCCACCTATCCATACTGCAAATGATCCGAGCATTGGGGATAAGAGCGATGCTCGGCACTCACCTATCCATACTGCAAATGATCCAAGCATTGGGGAGAAGAGCGATGCTCGGCACTCACCTATCCATACTGCAAATGATCCGAGCATTGGGGAGAAGAGCGATGCTCGGCACCCACCTATCCATATTGCAAACGAGCTGAGCATGTATGTTTATGGCAGATGCAGGAGAGGTATTAACGAGCGCACAGACAACCAAAAAGTCATGACTATGCCACAATAGAGGAATATTAAATCAACACTCCTTTTAAAATCGGGACGTTGAGGTCTAAATCGTTGGCATTGAAGGAGTTAACATCGCCTCATTCAGCGAATGGGCTGAAGCCGTGCCTTGGTTTTCCGTTACATAACATGTCCTCTACCAATAATTACCTAGTCGCGCCTTGCGTTCTCCTAGTAAAGGTCTGCGAGGACGCGGCTCTGCCCGTTGTTAGAGAAGCAATTTGTGAGATCCATAAAGCAGCGACATGCAGAAGGTCAGAGCCCAGGAGCGGGCGCACGCGGTCACACGGCCTCGGCACCGGCGCGGCTTGATTAGGAGCTTTCATGGCTTATGAATGTGTTAACCACTACTACACTTCCTCTGATCTGCGTCTCCTGGAAACATGCAAAATTGGCAAGATTGCAACTTAATTATATGATATTATGGCGTGCAAGGGAATAATTGATATACAGCCCCCGAGACCACATGGTGCAAATATAGCACATCCCATTTCCATTTAGACAAGTTAAATGAGCTGTACAATGAATTTGTTATGAATACAATTACGGGGCTGACAAAGAAGATGCAGCCCCTGTCTGGTCTCCGAGCGAGCACAATCCGAACTGACTGCTGCGTCTCTCCGCCTAATGGCCCAACCAATTGGTAATTCGGGTAATCGGTTGGATGTCATTAAAGAAAAAGACAAAAGCGCAGGCGGTTCTATCGAGTGCATCATTCCGGGTATTAAAACAGCATTACGTATGGAGAGATTGCAGCAAAGTCTGTGCGCAGAAAGCACGCTTACAAGCATAGCCGCCCTCTTACATGAGCCAGGTGTGCGCAAGACTCCATGTTCTTCAGTCGGGGTCAATGCACTAAACGGTTATTCCCATCTTAAAGGGATGGCTGATCCGATATATATGGGTCTCACACTGTATAGATGAGGCTATATGGGGCTCATACTGTATATAGGAGGCTATATGGGGTTCATACTGTATATAGGAGGCTATTTGGGGCCCATACTGTATAGAGGAGGCTTTATGGGGCTCATACTGTATAGAGGAGGGTATATGGGGCTCATACTGTATAGAGGAGGCTATATGGGGCTCATACTGTATATAAGGGGCTATATGGGGCTCATACTGTATAGAGGAGGCTATATGGGGCTCATACTGTATAGAGGAGGCTTTATGGGGCTCATACTGTATATAGGCGGCTATATGGGGCTCATACTGTATATAAGGGGCTATATGGGGCTCATACTGTATATAAGGGGCTATATGAGACTCATACTGTATAGAGGAGGCTTTATGGGGCTCATACTGTATATAGGAGGCTATATGGGGCTCATACTGTATATAAGGGGCTATATGGGGCTCATACTGTATAGAGGAGGCTATATGGGGCTCATACTGTATAGAGAAGGCCATATGGGGCTTGTACTGTATATAAGGGGCTATGTGTGGGCTCATACTGTATATAAGGAGCTCATACTGTATATAAGGGGCTATGTGTGGGCTCGTACTGTATATGGGGCTCGTACTGTATATGGGGCTTGTACTGTATATATGGAGTTCATACTGTATATAAGGGGTTATGTGGGGGCTCATGTTGTATATAGAAGGCTATATGGGCTCATAATGTATATAGGATGCTGTGTTGGGCTCATGCTGTATATAGGGTGATGTCGGCATATTTAATTCTGCTCAATATTGAGGGATGCAATTAATATAAAATAATACTTATAAGTAATAGATTAATATCGAGGATGATTAATTTCAGCCTCTTGGTTCGGCCTGTATACCAGTCAGTCTGTCATGTGGCCCCTCGGGAAAATGACTAGCCCACCTGTGACCTAATATTATTAAACACTTGTAGCATTTTATGTTGTGTTAATCCTGTAGGATTGTGTTCCCAGTCCCCTCCTAATTTGTGCTCTTCTCATTTCCCAGGTAAGCGTAGTCCAAGACTCTGTGAACATATCAGGACAGTCCAGCACAAACAATCTGAAAGTGCCAGAATGCCGCCTGGCCGAGGACATGGGGTATCTGTGGGAGACCTCCAGGTTTACAGATTGCAGCCTGTATGTGGGCGGCCAGGAATTTAAAGCTCACAAATCCATCCTCGCAGGTAACATTTCCAGCCGCCGGCCTTATCCTCTTTTCTTCCGACTCCCCGAGAAGAGCGATCATCTGATCACGTGTCGCCTGTCTCTTGCAGCTCGATCCCCGGTGTTCAATGCCATGTTCGAACATGAAATGGAAGAAAGCAAGAAGGTATTAATGTCCACAGCGTTGTGCCGGGAGATAAATCCGGCTCTGAGCCGCTGCAAATGTTTGGGTTTTTCTTCTCTAATATTTCACTCCTTTTTTTTTTTGTATATTTTTTTTGCGTTATTTACTGCTGCACATCTGTCGTAATTTTTTGCTGTGCTCTGCAGATAGTGCCTAGCGTTTCTCTTGTTTGTGTAACAGGATCCTCTATCTATTGTTTTAGTGCGGTGATATATTTATGGAGCCATGGCGGAAGTACTTATGTATGTATGTAGGAGTCCTGTAATCGTCCCCACTCCACCATTCAGAGCCCTCAATCTATTAGAATACAATAGAAGCCTACCGGTTTCAATGGGAATTGTGCAATACTTCATTTCCCGCATGGAGGCACTGCAGGGAGAATTGAACGTTTGCTGACAAGTTCCCTCTGCAGATTAGTTTATTGCACGACATCACGTGATCTGTATATTATAGGCAACCCATCGGACCCTCCATTGCTGCCCGTCCAAATATGCTTTACAGGCAGCAAAGCAATTATACTCCTCAATTTAGAACAAGAGACCAATAAAAACAAATGGATTATTTACACAGATTATTATTATTATTATTTTCATTATTATTGGTATGATTATTATTAGTTTTATTGTTGGTTTTATTTTTACAATTAGTTTATTATTGTTAATATTATTATTATTATTATTATTATTATTAGAAGTAGTAGTATATGTTTTCCGATTATTAGTTATTGCTTTATTTATTCATAATTGTATTATTATTATTTTCATTGTTATTTTTATTTTATTATTATTATTATTATTAGTTTTATTTTATTAGTTTTATTTGTTTTAGTAATGTATAATAATAATAATATAATAAATAAATCATAACTAATAATAATCATAACTATTATTATATCGATAAATTATAATAATACTTTATCGATATAGTAATAATATCAGTAGTAGTAATAGTTTTGATTATTAGTTATTTGTTTTATTATTATTATTAATAATAATATAAATATACAATTATTAATAAAACAACTAATAATCATAAAACTAATACTACTACTAATAATATTTTCATTATTATTGGTATGATTATTATTAGTTTTATTATTGTTGGTTTTATTTTTCAATTTTTTTCATCATCATTATTATTATTATTAATTGGAAGAATGAAACCAACAATAATAAAACTAATAATAATATTAGTATTGGTATGATTATTATTATTATTAATAATAGAAAAGTGGATGATTATTAGTAGTGGTAGTAATATTTTTTAATAGTTTTACTATGTTGTTGTTGTTATCATTTGTTATAGATTTATTTATTACATTATTTATACATTTTACTGAGATTTTTATTTTTACTGGTTCGTTTAATTTATCATTTTATTTTTTACGGATGTTAAGATTTTTTTTTTTTTATTACATTTTTATTTTATGCAGAGATATAATTATGTAGCGCTATAATATACAGCTATCTGTGGACATTATCAATTCTTCACAACTGTGCAATTAGTGACAGAATATTTCCCACATCATCACCCCTGTCCCAAATGGCATATTGGGGGGGGGGGGGGCGCCATGGTCAGGTTCCTGGTTGTCTGTATACTTTGTCTTGCTATTTATTTATTTTTTTTTTTTCCTTCTCGGTGAGATTTAATATAATGAATTGCTGCAGATTTTCTTCGTATGACCTGAGCGGCTGATTTCTTTCTATAGTTTCTGCCCGTTCACCTTCTCTTCCTATTATTTTTGTGCTCGTCTTTTTTCCTGCCTTTTTGCTTTACTGACTCCATTTTTTTAAAAAAATCTAATACATTGGTGCCACTTGTAAATAAAAGCGTTGTCGAGACCCTTTCTCACTTTTTTTTTTAAATTGAGGCGTATAACTTACCAATATACTGAGTCGGGCCAGGTTCCCGAATGCTCAGGTAGCCGTTCTGGGTCCTGGACGTTTCGGATTTCTTATGTTGGAGCTGTATATGATGGGACCGGCTAAGTCGCCCCTATTTTATGCATTGGCTGTATGACTTTCTTTAACATCGGGGTTGTCACTGTTTCTGTTATTCCTGGTGGAATGTCGGCTGCAGCCAATCAGTCGTCACTGATTGGCTGCCGCAATCACATGACATTTCTTACTGGAGCCTTGTGGGTGGGTAATCGTGGCGGCAATATGGATCAATATAGATCATTGCTGTTTTTTTGGGGGGGGGTGTCAGCTCAGGGGTCCTGACCTTAGTCGTTAAATTTCCGCACAGCAGGTATTATAAGACAGATGCCCACCGCGCAACATGACGTCATTATCTTGCTTTTATTTTTTTATTTTTTTTTTGGTACAGAACAGAGTAGACATTAATGACATGGAACCAGAAGTGTTTAAGGAAATGATGGGCTACATCTACACCGGAAAGGCACCTAATTTAGAGAAGATGGCTGATAACTTGTTGGCAGCGGCGGATAAAGTAAGTCATTTGCCAATTAAAAGTGTTTCTATTTTTTCGCACCTTCACTAAACTGACTGTGAATGTCTGTCTCCAGGATCATTTACAAGTCAATGTTTCAATCCACAGAATATGACATCTCTTAAAGGGGAAAACACGCAGAACAATTCTGCTGTAATCAAAGACACTTTTGTTGTGTAAATTGCAACAAAGCCGCTCCAGGCCCGGCTTCCTCCCGACAAACTGCTCACTTCAAAAAGTTGTGTAAAACAAAAATAATACTGATATTTTACGTGTCACAGAAATATTTTGCAATACTTTGATGCCAGTTCTGGTGCACGCCGTTATATGAATATGTAAGGCTGTCACAGAAGCTTCAAGGAATGGTAATGTTTCTTATGCTGGTTTGTTTGCACAATTTGCAACATTTCCTTGGTGTTATTTGCTTGTACCAAATTTGCTGATGTTTACCTTGAAGTTTGACATATTTATAATTTGTGTTTCTATATAAAGATTGCAAAAAAAAAAAAAAAAAAGCATAATCTAGATGGGTCATAAAGAAAGGAAAAAAAAAAAGGGGTTGGAAACATTACATTTATGTTGCAACATTCTTAGGCTATGTGCCCACGCTGCGGAAAATGTGCGGATTTTGCCGCGGATTTCTCGCGGAAAAGCCGCGGATTTTCCAGAAATCTGCAGCACAGCTTACTCCCCAGCCATGTCTATGGCATTTGGGAAATGCTGTGCCCACGCTGCGGATTTTTCCGCAGCGGAAATCGTGCGGAAAAATCTGCAGCATGTCAATTATTGTTGCGGATTTTCGTGCGGATTTTACCTATTCAATTGAATTAAAAAAAAAAAAAAATCGCAAAATCCGCATCAAATCTTCACCTATGAAAAGGTGCGGATTCCGAGGGAAAGCTGCGGATTTTGATGCAGAAAAATCCGCAGATACAGAGTCCCGTGGGCACATAGCCTTGGGGTCTGTGCGCACTGGGAAAATGTGTTTATCAAGTAAAATCCGCACCCAGTGGCAGAATTACGCACCTGCGGCAAAAAAAACGCACCCAAAATCCACATGCAGTTTTATCGCGATTTGTTGCGGGTTTGCTGTGGTTTTGGTGCGGTTTTTCCGCGGGTTGGTCCCTGCGGTTGTTAACCATTATTTAATGGCAAAATCGCAGGTACATGTGGAAAAGAACTGACATGTTTCTTCTTTTTGCTGCAGAAATTCTACAGCAAAACCTGTAGGGAAAAAAATAACGGTGTGCGGACAGCATTTTGGATTTCCCATAGATTTTGCTAGGGAAGGACGGCAGGAAGGTTATGAAAAACTGCACCTTTTCTGCAGCATATACCGTGGCAAATCCGTGGCAAAAAAACGCAGCGTGCGCACAGGGCCTTAAATAGATGCAATCTGTTCCAGAGTTGCAATTTGTGCAAAAATTGTTTTCTTCTTTGTCGCTCCATTGGGAGACCCAGACACTTGGGTGTATAGCTTCTGCCTCCGGAGGCCACACAAAGTATTACACTTTAAAAAGTGTAACCCCTCCCCTCTGCCTATACACCCTCCCGTGCATCACGGGCCCATCAGTTTTATGCTTTGTGATGAAGGAGGCACACATTCACGCAAGCTCCACATTTAGTCAGCAGTAGCTGCTGATTTTATCGGATGGAAGAAAAGAGGGCCCCCCACAGGGCCCCCGGCATGCTCCCTTCTCACCCCACTAATGTCAGCGGTGCTGTTAAGGTTGAGGTACCCATTGCGGGTACAAAGGCTGGAGCCACATGCCGTTTTCCTTCCCCATCCCTTAGAGGCTCTGGGAGAAGTGGGATCCTAACCGGTCACCATGCACTGGGACCGGGCTCCCTCCGCAGCCCCTGGGGGAATCTGACGGACAGGAGACTGGGTATCATCAGGGACAGGCCCTGCTTCTAAGAGGTACTCTGTGTCCCCTTGGGGACGGCGCATGGAGCGCCTGTGTAACAGACGCTGCAGCGGCTGCTGTGTTTTTTGTGACGCCGGGACTACCGCGCCGACCGCGCCTGTTTGTCGGCCGCGTTATTAAATTTAGTCCCCGGCTTCTGCGGCCTAGTACCATAACTCCCGCCCCCGGGCCTGCCAGTCAGGGGTAAGGGCGGGACGCTCGACTAGACGTCGGCAGTGAGGGCTGGAGCATACTTAGGTATCCTCCTCCCCCCTCACTGAGCACTGAGGGGCACCAGATTCCCGCACTTTATTAATCACGCCCACGGCTCCCTCCTCCTCTGAGAACGCTGGCAGCCATTATTATAATCACTTCTGCCGGTGGAGGAATTCAGAACGAGCTCTACAGCTCTGGGAGGCCCAGGCAGGGAATCTGGTGGTCACGCAACCGCTTTGGGCGGTCGGTAAGCCGCACCGGTTATAGGTGCTGGCCCCCTTGGGTGCCGAAGTGTATATATATTTTTATATATTGTATACATTTTCTCTGTTCGGCCGCATTATCTTGCTTTTGGCTATATACCCTCACTGATCACTCTCAGAGGAGACAACAGCATGTCGTCCGCAAAGAGCAAGGGTGCCAAGGCACAGGCTTACTTTGCAACCTGTACCTCTTGTGCGGCTATGTTACCTGCAGGTTCCACCTACCCTCATTGTGTGCAATGCTCGGCCCCTGTGGCACTCACTCAGCCGGAGCCTCAGGCACTGGTGGGACCCTCGGCTCAGGTAGAACCACCGGCTTCCACTGTCCAGGTGGCAGGGACAGAGTTTGCAGCTTTGGCTGAAAAACTCTCTGAGTCGCTTTCACAATCCATGGCTCAGTCTATGGACAGATGGTCTGCTAAGATACTAGAAGCCTTGCAGTCCAGACCGGTATCACAGGCCCAGGGCAGTTCATCACCCCCAGGCCCCCCTCGGTCGGCGCAGCAAAGTGCTCCTGGGGTGACACCTAGGTCCCACGGGGAGGACTCCGACACGGACCGCAGTCCCAGACCGCCTAAGCGGGCTCGCTGGGAACCCTCCTCGCCTTCATCACGCTGCTCAGGGTCTCAGCATGAGGACTCTCTGGAGGATGAAGCGGAGGTCGCAGCTCAGGGCTCTGACCCTGACGTTGCTCTCAATCTTGATACACCTGAAGGGGACGCCATAGTAAATGACCTTATAGCGTCCATCAACCAGGTGCTAGAACTTTCTCCTCCAACTCCACCTATAGAGGAGTCGGCTTCACAGCAGGAGAAACACCAGTTCAGGTTTCCCAAACGTACACGGAGTGCGTTTTTCGATCACTCTAACTTCAGAGATGCTGTCCAGAAGCACCGAGCATTTCCGGACAAGCGCCTTAATGACACACGTTACCCCTTCCCCCCTGACGTAGTTAAGGGTTGGGCTCAGTGTCCCAAGGTGGATCCTCCAGTCTCTAGACTGGCGGCTAGATCCGTAGTATCAGTGGCAGACGGCTCATCGCTCAAGGATGCCACTGACAGGCAAATAGAGCTCCTGATGAAATCCATCTATGAAGCCATAGGCTCGTCTTTTGCTCCGGCATTCGCAGCCGTGTGGGCACTCCAAGCTATCTCAGCTTGTCTGTCTGAGATTAATGCGGTCACACGTACCTCTACTCCGCAGGTTGTGTCTTTGACTACTCAGGCGTCGGCTTTTTCGTCCTACGCCATGAACGCCGTCCTGGACTCTGCGAGCCGTACAGCGGTAGCATCCGCCAATTCGGTGGCAGTCCGCAGGGCCATGTGGCTACGCGAATGGAAGGCAGACTCTGCTTCCAAGAAGTTCTTAACCGGTTTGCCATTTTCTGGCGACCGTGTGTTTGGCGAGCAATTGGACGAAATTATTAAACAATCCAAGGGAAAGGACTCGTCCTTACCCCAGTCCAAACCAAACAGACCTCAGCAGCGAAAGATACAACCCAGGTTTCGGTCCTTTCGGCCCTCAGCCAGGTCCCATTCCTCCACGCCCAACAGGTCAGAGAAGGGCCAGAGGAACTCTTCTGCATGGCGGTCTAAGTCACGTCCGAAAAAGACCGCCGGAGGAGCCGCCCCCAAGGCGGCCTCCTCATGACTTTCGGCCTCCCCAAACCGCATCCTCGGTCGGTGGCAGGCTCTCCCGCTTTTGCGACGCCTGGTGGCCACATGTCCAAGACCGATGGGTGAGAGACATTCTGTCTCACGGTTACAGGATAGAGCTCAGTTCTCGTCCTCCGACTCGTTTCTTCAGAACATCTCCGCCCCCCGAGCGAGCCGATGCACTTTTTCAGGCGGTGAACACTCTGAAGGCAGAAGGAGTTGTGATCCCCGTTCCCCTTCAAGAACGTGGTCGCGGTTTTTACTCCAACTTGTTCGTGGTGCCAAAAAAGGACGGATCATTCCGTCCCGTTCTGGACCTCAAACTGCTCAACAGACACGTGAGAACCAGACGGTTCCGGATGGAATCTCTCCGCTCTGTCATCGCCTCGATGTCCCAAGGAGACTTCCTAGCATCAATCGACATCAGGGATGCTTATCTCCATGTGCCGATTGCACCAGAGCATCAACGCTTCCTGCGTTTCGCCATCGGGGACGAACACCTTCAGTTCGTGGCACTGCCTTTCGGCCTGGCGACAGCCCCACGGGTCTTCACCAAGGTCATGGCAGCAGTGGTGGCGGTCCTACACTCTCAGGGCCACTCGGTGATCCCTTACTTAGACGATCTTTTAGTCAAGGCACCCTCCCGGGTGGCATGTCAACACAGCCTGACCATTGCTCTGGAGACTCTCCAGAGGTTCGGGTGGATCATCAATTTCCCAAAGTCAAAATTGACACCTACCCAATCACTGACTTACCTCGGGATGGAGTTTCATACTCTCTCAGCGATAGTGAAGCTTCCGCTGGACAAACAGCGTTCGCTGCAGACAGGGGTGCACTCTCTCCTTCGGGCCCAGTCACACCCCTTGAGGCGCCTCATGCACTTCCTAGGGAAGATGGTGGCAGCAATGGAGGCAGTTCCCTTTGCGCAGTTTCATCTGCGTCCACTTCAATGGGACATCCTCCGCAAATGGGACAGGAGGTCGACGTCCCTAGACAGGAACGTTTCTCTTTCACTGGCAGCCAAAACCTCTCTTCAGTGGTGGCTTCTTCCCACTTCTTTGTCGAAGGGAAAATCCTTCCTACCCCCATCCTGGGCTGTGGTCACGACGGACGCGAGTCTGTCAGGGTGGGGAGCGGTCTTCCTCCACCACAGGGCTCAGGGAACCTGGACTCCGACAGAGTCCTCCCTTCAGATCAATGTTCTGGAGATAAGGGCAGTGTATCTAGCCCTAAGGGCGTTCCAGCGGTGGCTGGAGGGCAGGCAGATCCGAATACAGTCGGACAACGCCACGGCGGTCGCGTACATCAACCACCAGGGCGGCACACGCAGTCGTCAAGCCTTCCAAGAAGTTCGGCGGATTCTGCTGTGGGCGGAAGCCACAGCCTCCACCATCTCCGCAGTTCACATCCCGGGCGTAGAGAACTGGGAAGCAGACTTTCTCAGTCGCCAGGGCATGGACGCAGGGGAATGGTCTCTTCACCCGGACGTGTTTCAAGAGATCTGTTGCCGCTGGGGAATGCCGGACGTCGACCTCATGGCGTCTCGGCACAACAACAAAGTCACGGCATTCATGGCACGGTCTCAAGATCACAGAGCTCTGGCGGCGGACGCATTAGTTCAGGATTGGTCGCAGTTTCGACTGCCTTATGTATTTCCTCCTCTGGCACTACTGCCCAGAGTGTTACGCAAGATCAGGTCCGACTGCCGCCGCGCCATCCTCGTCGCTCCAGACTGGCCGAGGAGGTAGTGGTACCCGGATCTGTGGCACCTCACGGTGGTTCAACCGTGGGCACTCCCAGACCGACCAGACTTGCTGTCTCAAGGGCCATTTTTCCATCTGAATTCTGCGGCCCTCAACCTGACTGTGTGGCCATTGAGTTCTGGCTCCTAGCGTCCTCAGGGTTATCTCTCTATCACACCTTTCGCAGAAGGTGGCCTTCCTTATGGCAGTCACATCACTTCGGAGAGTGTCTGAGCTAGCAGCGCTGTCATGCAGAGCCCCCTTCCTGGTGTTTCACCAGGATAAGGTGGTTCTGCGTCCGGTCCCGGAATTTCTCCCTAAGGTGGTATCCCCTTTTCATCTCAATCAGGATATCTCCTTACCTTCTTTTTGCCCTCATCCAGTTCACCAATGTGAAAAGGATTTGCACTTGTTAGATCTGGTGAGAGCACTCCGGCTCTACATTTCTCGCACGGCGCCCCTGCGCCGTTCTGATGCGCTCTTTGTCCTTGTCGCTGGCCAGCGTAAGGGGTCACAGGCTTCCAAGTCAACCTTGGCTCGGTGGATCAAGGAACCGATTCTTGAAGCCTACCGTTCTTCTGGGCTTCCGATTCCTTCAGGGCTGAAAGCCCATTCTACCAGAGCCGTAGGTGCATCCTGGGCATTGCGGCACCAGGCTACGGCTCAGCAGGTGTGTCAGGCGGCTACCTGGTCGAGTCTGCACACTTTCACGAAACACTATCAGGTGCATGCCTATGCTTCGGCAGATGCCAGCCTAGGTAGGCGAGTCCTTCAGGCGGCGGTTGCCCACCTGTAAGAGGGGGCCGTTTTCGGCTCTTTTTATCGAGGTATTCTTTTACCCACCCAGGGACTGCTTTTGGACATCCCAAGTGTCTGGGTCTCCCAATGGAGCGATAAAGAAGAAGGGAATTTTGTTTACTTACCGTAAATTCCTTTTCTTCTAGCTCCTATTGGGAGACCCAGCACCCGCCCCTGTTCCCTTCGGGCTGTTGTTCTTTTGTGTACACATGTTGTTCATGTTGAATTGATCTTTTGGTTCATGGTTTCAGTTCTCCGAACATCCTTCGGATTGAATTCACCTTAGACCAATTTATAAGTTTCCTCCTTCCTGCTTTGGCACCACAACTGATGGGCCCGTGATGCACGGGAGGGTGTATAGGCAGAGGGGAGGGGTTACACTTTTTAAAGTGTAATACTTTGTGTGGCCTCCGGAGGCAGAAGCTATACACCCAAGTGTCTGGGTCTCCCAATAGGAGCTAGAAGAAAAGGAATTTACGGTAAGTAAACAAAATTCCCTTCTTTGTCGCTCCATTGGGAGACCCAGACAATTGGGTGTATAGCTTCTGCCTCCGGAGGCCACACAAAGTATTACACTCAAAAGTGTAACCCCTCCCCTCTGCCTATACACCCTCCCGTGTATCACGGGCTCCTCAGTTTTATGCTTTGTGTGGAAGGAGGCACACATCCACTCATACATCTCCACTTTAGTCAGCAGCAGCTGCTGATTGTATCGGTTGGAAGAAAAGAGGGCCCCCACGGGGCCCCCGGCATGCTCCCTTCTCACCCCACTAAGTCGGCGGTGCTGTTAAGGTTGAGGTACCCATTGCGGGTACGACGGCCGGAGCCTCATGCCGTGTTTCCTTCTCCATCCCTTAGGGCTCTGGTAGAAGTGGGATCCGAAGCGGTCATCCAGGTTCTGGGACCGTGCTCCCTCCGCAGCCCCTGAGGGAATCTGCTGGACAGGAGCTTATCTATCCTCAGGGACAGGGCCCTGCATCCACGAGGTACGCCACTGCCGTCGCATACATCAACCACAAAGGCGGCACGCGGAGTCGTCAAGCCTTCCAAGAAGTCCGGCGAATTCTGCAGTGGGTGGAAGCCACAGCATCCACCATCTCCGCAGTTCACATACCGGGCGTAGAAAACTGGGAAGCAGATTTTCTCAGTCGTCAGGGCATGGATGCGGGGGAATGGTCCCTGCACCCAGAAGTGTTTCGAGAGATCTGTCGCCGCTGGGGAACCCCGGACGTCGATCTCATGGCGTCACGGCACAACAACAAGGTCCCGGCCTTCATGGCACGGTCTCAAGATCACAGAGCTCTGGCGGCGGACGCATTAGTTCAGGATTGGTCGCAGTTTCGACTGCCTTATGTATTTCCTCCTCTGGCGATGCTGCCCAGAGTACTACGCAAGATCAGGTCCGACTGCCACCGCGCCATTCTCGTCGCTCCAGACTGGCCGAGGCGGTCATGGTACCCGGATCTGTGGCATCTCACGGTGGGTCAGCCGTGGGCGCTGCCAGACCGCCCAGACTTGCTGTCGCAAGGGCCGTTTTTCCATCTGAATTCTGCGGCCCTCAACCTGACTGTGTGGCCATTGAGTCCTGGCTCCTAGCGTCTTCAGGGTTGTCCCAGGATGTCATTGCCACTATGAGACAGGCCAGGAAACCGACGTCCGCCAAGATCTATTACAGGTCCTGGCGGATTTTCTTGTCCTGGTGTTCTGATAAAGGTTTCACTCCCTGGCCTTTTGCCTTACCCACTTTTCTTTCCTTCCTTCAATCCGGAATGGATAAGGGGTTGTCACTTAGTTCTCTCAAAGGACAAGTATCGGCACTCTCAATATTCTTTCAAAAGCGCCTGGCCAAGCTTCCGCAGGTCCGCATGTTCCTGCAGGGAGTTTGCCACATAGTCCCACCTTACAAGCGCCCGCTTGAACCCTGGGACCTTAACAGGGTGCTAACGGCTCTTCAGAAACCGCCTTTTGAGCCGCTGCGGGATGTCTCCTTATCACGTCTTTCGCAGAAAGTGGCATTTCTAGTAGCAGTTACTTCACTCCGTAGAGTGTCGGAGCTTGCAGCGCTGTCATGCAAAGCCCCCTTCCTGGTTTTTCACCAGGATAAGGTGGTTCTCCGTCCTGTTCCGGAATTTCTCCCTAAGGTGGTATCGCCTTTTCATCTCAATCAGGATATCTCCTTACCTTCATTTTGCCCTAATCCAATTCACCGCTTTGAAAAGGATTTGCACTCATTAGATCTAGTGAGAGCACTCTGATTCTACGTGTCTCGCACAGCGCCCCTGCGCCGTTCAGATGCGCTCTTTGTCCTTGTGGCTGGTCAGCGTAAGGGTTCGCAGGCTTCTAGGTCAACCTTGGCTCGGTGGATCAAGGAACCGATTCTTGAAGCTTACCGTTCTTCGGGGCTTCCGATTCCTTCGGGGCTGAAAGCCCATTCTACCAGAGCCGTGGGGGCGTCCTGGGCATTGCGGCACCAGGCAACGGCTCTACAAGTGTGTCAGGCAGCTACGTGGTCTAGTATGCACACTTTCACAAAGCACTATCAAGTGCATGCCTATGCTTCGGCAGACGCCAGTCTAGGTAGGCGAGTCCTTCAGGCGGCGGTGGCCCACCTGTAAGAGGGAGTCGTGTCGGCTCTTGTTATCGAGGTATTCTTTTACCCACCCAGGGACTGCTTTTGGACGTCCCAATTGTCTGGGTCTCCCAATGGAGCGACAAAGAAGAAGGGAATTTTGTTTACTTACCGTAAATTCCTTTTCTTCTAGCTCCTATTGGGAGACCCAGCACCTGCCCCTGTTCCCTTCGGGCTAGTTGTTCTTTTGTGTACACATGTTGTTCATGTTCAATTGTTTCATGGTTTTCAGTTCTCCGAACATCCTTCGGATTGAATTTACCTTAAACCAATTTATAAGTTTCCTCCTTCCTGCTTTTGCACCAAAACTGAGGAGCCCGTGATACACGGGAGGGTGTATAGGCAGAGGGGAGGGGTTACACTTTTGAGTGTAATACTTTGTGTGGCCTCCGGAGGCAGAAGCTATACACCCAATTGTCTGGGTCTCCCAATAGGAGCTAGAAGAAAAGGAATTTACGGTAAGTAAACAAAATTCCCTTCATTGAAAGTTGAAAGGGTTGTCCTGGCAAATGGTGCTCGTATTCCAGAGTTCAATACTTGAACAATAACAACATAAATAACCCCTTTAAAGGGAACCTGTCACCATTTTTTTGGTGTATAAGCTGCGGCCACCACCAATGGGCTCTTATATACAGCATTCTAACATGCTGTATATAAGAGCCCAGGCCGCTGTGAGAACATAAAAAACATTTTATAATACTTACCCAACGGTCGTGTGGTGGGCCTTATGGGCGTCTTCATTCTCCGGTGCTGGCGCCGCCTCTTTCAGCCATCTTTGTTCTCCTTCTTCTCTAGTCGCGGTGCATGACGTGTCCGACGTCATCCACACTCGCCGCCATTCAGGTCCTGAGCAGGGCAGATCAAAGTGTTGTAGTGCGCCTGCGCAGGATCGGCGAGTGTGTATGACGTAGACGCATCATGCACACAGGAGTCAGAAAGAGGATGAAGATGGCCGAAAGAGGCGGCACCGGACAACGGAGACACCCATAAGGTCAACCGAGCGACTGTTAGGTAAGTATTATATTGTGTTTTTTACGTTCTACACAGCGGCCTGGGCTCTTATATACAGCATGTTAGAATGCTGTGCATAAGAGTCCGGTGGTGGTCGCCGCAGCTTATACGCCAAAAAAGTGGTCACAGGTTCCATTTAAGGTACAATACTTGATAAATACTGTGCATTGAGCAAACTACTCTCATTTTCAAGTTGTCTGCAATTGTTTGTTTTTCAGTATGCTTTGGAACGGCTAAAGGTCCTATGTGAAGAGTCCCTATGCAACAGCCTATCAGTGGAGAACGTGGCCGACGTCCTTATCCTCGCAGATTTGCACAGCGCGGAACAGCTGAAAGCACAAGCAATAGACTTCATTAACAGGCAAGTGTAATGTCAGTCTGCAGCTGGAGGCCTTGTACTATGCACCCCATTATCACTACCTTCTCAATAAACTAGCCCTGTTCTGATAGCTGGCCCCGCCGATATCATAGGCTAATATGTTGGTTGGACTCGCCGATATCATAGGCTAATATGTTGGCTGGACTCCCCGATATCATAGGTTAATATGTTGGCTAGACCCGCCGATATCATAGGCTAATATATTGGCTGGACTCGCCGATATCATAGGCTGATATGTTGGCTGGACCCGCCGATATCATAGGCTAATATGTTGGCTGGACCCGCCGATATCATAGGCTAATATGTTGGCTGGACCCGCCGATATCATAGGCTAATATGTTGGCTGGACCCGCCAATATCATAGGCTAATATGTTGGCTGGACCCGCCGATATCATAGGCTAATATATTGGCTGGACCCGCCGATATCATAGGCTAATATGTTGGCTGGACCCGCCGATATCATAGGCTAATATGTTGGCTGCCCTAGACAGCTGATCGTTGTGCAGCTGTCGATCGAACATGTCCAATTTCGGACTGACGATTGTTTTGCCACCTGACATGTCCAGTGACAGTTCTCATGGAGAACACAGGAGCGCTGTGGGCCAACCCATTCTTTTTCCAACAGCCATCTAATGTGTATGGTGGGCAACATAGCTAATGCCAATGCAGCTTTGTCCTAAATTCTCCCACCAGCCCCATCCCTTGGTTTAATACTTTTTATCAATCTGACATGTCCAGAGAGCACACGTGACTGCTTCTGTGCCTTCGTTTCGTGCTCCTCTGACGGTCTCTGTGATCTCACCTCTTGCTATGGGACCTCTGCATTCAGTCACAAGAGTCTGAGTTGTACAGAGACCGGCAGAGGACCGGACAGGCGCTGGTGCGGTGAGTATAGTGCTTTTAAGGCTATGTGTGCACGCTGCGGGGTATTTTTGCCGCATTTTTGCGTGTTTTTCGGGTGCGTTTTTGGTCTCAAAACAGCATGCACTTCCTTCCCCAGCAAAGTCTATGAGTTTTTCATTTTTGCTGTCTGCACAGTGCAGTTTTTGTTTGGCTGCGTTTTTGTGGTGACCACTGCAGCATGTCAATTCTTTCTGCGCTTTTCACTGCGTTTTTCACCCATGCAATGTATTGGAGAAAAATGCAACCAAAAAACGCATCAAAAACGTGCAAAAACGCATGCTTTATTTTATGCGTTTTTACTGCGGGTGCATTTTTTGCGTTTTGTATTTGGGGCCAAAAACGCTGCATCTTTGTGGTCAGAAAAAAACTCAGCGTGCGCACATAGCCTTAATGTTATTTTGCCCTATACACATCTGTACAGTTTTCTGTGTATTTGCCACTGTCCCTGCCATTTCTAATGGAATTATACCAAAAACTATCCACGGCAAATCCGCCTGGTATGAATAGGGCCAGGTGCACCTTGAATACTAATAGTCCTATTGCTTTAAGACTGTGCATTTTGGAATTAGTAGGGTAAATGCATCTTATAATTGAGTATTATTTTAGGCTTTTTGTTATGTGCTTTTTTCAGATGTAGTGTTCTCAGGCAACTGGGTTGCAAGGACGGTAAAAACTGGAATGGGAGGTAAGTGCTGTTTTTTTTCCCCCCACATTATTATTATTATTTGGCATAAATATTAAAATTGGAACAAGGCACTGATCAGACCACAGATGCCAGCGCCGTGCTCTCATTTCACCTGCAATATCGCATGGAGCCCATTGCAGTCATGGATAATGTCAGCCTTTGCATCACATGGAGTCTATGTGCACAAGACGCCTAATTGTGCTCTAACATACCATGTAAAAGAGATTGTTTGGTAGCAAAGCCCTCCAACTTTTTAATATAATATATTAAACCTTATAATAAATGAAAAAAAAACAAAACATAAACTTTTTACCTAGTTTTTTTTATTGATTCCTTCTATTTTCTTTTGTCGTGAAACTGAAATGACATGGGGGGGGCCCAAATGGTGTCTTATCCAGTGTCCCCAAAAATAATTTAATTAGGTGCACTGACCTGGTGTGGTTGTGTTATAGACACAACCACTATAACCATGTGTTGAGGATGGCTGTTGCAAAACCCAGGAAGATGGCATTGGAGGATATGGAAGAAAAGGGTTAATCCGCGCTGCCGGATCACTGAAGAAAAATGGGAATTAAGATATCTGATTTTATTGTTCGATGCGTTTCGGAACTGTATGACTCCTTCTTCAGGAACAAAAGTGAGTTATGTACATTTATTGATTATTGGTCCTGAAGAAGGGGTTAAACAGCTCCGAAACGCGTAGAACAATAAAATCCGATGTCTTAATCCCCATTGATCTTCAGTGATCTTCTTCAGGCAGCACGGATTAACCCTTTTCTTCCATCTCCACCATTTTCTTTTGGCTGAATGGTGCAGCCCACGTGTAATACTAACACTGAGCCATGGGAGGAGGGGGCTGCTGCAGCCAGTTGTCTCCAAGCCATGCAGATCTGATGTTTGTGAGGGTGGAGAGGTCATTTCTCGTTTTCTGTGATGCAAAATCTTTATATATTTCTTACATTATGACTTCAGTAGAAGATGAGGAGCAGATTAATAGGGTATTTCCATATTATAAAGTGAAGATTAGAGCTGAGGGCATCTCCCGATATTTGATTCGGGCAGTCAGTTTCGACTCGCATAAAATAAATTAGTGCAAATCGACCCTGCCAGGAATGGGACAAAAAACAAAAATAAACTATTCACCTCTCCTCGGCCTTCCCATCACATCTCCCCTTGTTTTCCTTCATCTCTTCAGTTGACTAACTGCAAATTAAAGCACACCAATCACCAGGATTTTCCTATATAACCTAAAGCCAGTGTTATACTGGCACTATCAGGCTGATTCTATACTTACTTTTAGTTGTCAGCTAGGATGTATAGGTTTTAAAACACAAGCAAGTAAAGTTTGTAAAATCAGCAGCTTTTGGAATGGCAGCAGCTGCCTATCAGCTGATAGCTGGGGTGGGTATTCATAGTGATTTCCTCCCCTGCCTGCCTGTCTGTCCTCTTGCTTTCTGCTATTTATGCTAATTCTACTATAGAATCGTTTTACTAGTGGCTTGAAGGACCTGTGCTGATGTCATACCCATGTGACTAGAAGGGGCAGGACCTCAGCCGACAGAAAAATGTTGCTTCCTGGTATCAGCTATGTTGGCTGAGGCCCCTCCTTTTCTGGTCACATGGGTATGACATCAGCACAGGTCCTTTCTAGTCACTTAGTAAAACCATTCTATAATAAAATTAGCATAAATAACAGATAGGGGAGGACAGACAGGGTTGGGGGGGGGAATTACTATGAATACACCCTAGCTATCAGCTGATCAGCAGCTGGTGCCAATCAAAAAGCTGTTAATTTTACAAACCTTACTTGCTTGTGTTTCAAAACCTATACATCCTAGCTGACAGCTAAAGGTATGTATAGAATCAGCCTGATTTAGGTTTTAGGTTATATAGGAAAATCCTGGTGAGTGGTGCGCTTTAAAAAAGCAAAGAGTTAATAAACTTTTTTTTTTTTGAGTATTTTCCATATTTGGTTTTTCAAATACCTTCTTAATTTTGCAGTCAAGCTATGGACGTAATGGAGACAGACGGCTGGAAATCCATGATCCAATCCCATCCGCACCTAGTAGCAGAAGCCTTCCGAGCACTCGCATGCGCACAGTGTCTGCCTTTCGGATTTCCAAGGAAGCGGCTAAAGCTGTCTTAAGTGAGGCCGCCGAGGCCTCGTCCCACCCATCGAGGACTTTACAGTCAGTGTTCGAACTGTTTTACCTACCACACAAGTCAAAGCTTTTCATGTTGTTCTGTTTCTCCTCCACTTCCGGTTGCGCTCACACAAGACTGAGGACGATCCGACGTTTGCTTTGCAGATGGACATCTTCATGTAATCCACAGCTTTAAACCCAACAGGTTGTTCTCGTATTCACTAAATTGCCTTAAATTTATCAAACCTGTCATGTCCGCCGGTGGTTCCGTTTTAGCGGTATGGTTTTATGATCTCTTTTTGTTAACAATCCGTGCCTTGTCATGTGACCGGGCTATGTGGGGGTGCACGAACGCCAAATTACTGCCACAGTGACGAGAATATTGCCATTATGTGTTTTTGGTTCGCTGTTCTTGGTTTTTGTCTCTTGGTAGTTCGATGGTTGCCGTTCAGACCCTTTTTATTTGACAGATTCAACTTTTTAAAGGAAGTCGACCCCCACATTTTTAAGACCTATCAACTTGACTGCAACTGGTGGCGGTCTATCCATTGGGACCCCAACCAATCCCGAGAATTAGGGGCTCCGGGCAGAGCAGTAATGGAGGATCGCATGGCTGTCTCCATAACTCCTGTGCACTTACATGCACGGCCCCTTATTCACCAGCCCCAAATATTGGGATCAGTGAGGACCCTCAACAATTGCACTTTTATGACTTGCCTATGTTAACGCTATAAATGCTTTTGTAGGGACAGGCAGGGCAGTCACACCGTTTAGGCTCCCGATTATCAGTATTTTCTAAAACTTTAAAAATTAATGTTATTGATCCAAGGGTGAGTTATTAAATAAAGAACTATATACTCCCGATCGCCACCGCTCCTCCACACTCAGTATGTGGCATCTGGCTAAGTGTTATCACATGACCGTCTGCAGCCTGTGCGCGCGAAGAAGCCGGCTGATGATTCTCTGCAGCGGTCATGTAACTCCTCTTAATTGGTCACCTGACATCTGGCGGTAGCCTGTCACATGACCAGCTGCAGCCTGTGCGAACGAAGAAGCCGGCGGCTGATTCTCTCCAGCGGTCATGTAACTCCTCTTCACTGGTCACCTTACATCTGGCGGAAGAGTGTCACATGACCAGCTGCAGCCTTTGCGAGCGAAGAAGCTGGCGGCTGATTCTCTCCAGCGGTGATGTGACTCCTCTTCACTGGTCACCTGACATCTGGTGGAAGAGTGTCACGTGACCAGCTGCAGCCTGTGCGAGCGAAGAAGCTGACGGCTGATTCTCTCCAGCGGTCATGTGACTCCTCTTCACTGGTCACCTGACATCTGGTGGAAGAGTGTCACGTGACCAGCTGCAGCCTGTGCGAGCGAAGAAGCTGGCGGCTGATTCTCTGCAGCGGTTGTGGACTTCTCTTCCCTGGTCACTTGACATCTGGCGGAAGAGTGTCACATGACTGGCTGATGTCACTCCACTGGTTACCTGACATCCGGTGGAGCGGTGTCACATGACGTCTTCAGGGCCAATCAGCGGCTGCCTTATGTTCGGATAGAATATGATGACGCAGTACCACGTGCAGAGGAGCGGCACTGTTGGGGGGAATATGCACAAGAATATTTTTTATTTAATACTCCACCTTAGGCCCAATAAAATTAACTAATAAAGCAGGTGAGAACTCCTTTTCAGTAGAGATGAGGAAAGCCGAGGTTCAGTGTTGGTACCAAACACCGACTTCGGGTGCTCTACGTATGCAAACCACTCACGTGAGCATCACTGTGCTCGGGTACACTCGGTCCTCAGCCCAGTGTGAGCCGCTTGCGTGTTTGATTGGCCGCAATAGGGGGGGTAACAACATCAATTTAGTGTGCACTCCGCATAAAAAATGGAAAAACCTGCCCCCGGAAGGGATCTGCTTTTGGCTATATGTGGGCATTAGACCCGAACTGCCCAATTAATGACTTCCATCGGGGTTCAGGTCAAGTCCAGGTCCCAAACCAAACTTTCTGTAAAGTCCGGATGAACCCGCCGAACCGAACTTCTACGAGTCCGCTCATCTCTACTTTTAAGGGTTATTGTACATCTGAAAAAAAAAAGACAAAAACCTTCTCTACCAATTGTTTGTCACCAAGCCGTGGTAGATGATCCCCCGTAGATATGAGGCCTGCCGGAAATCTGAATCATGAGGCCTATGTCATTTATGGCTTATGTTGAATTTCCCCATAAAATTAAAGGGTTTGACCAGTTGACAGGAAAAAAATATATATCTGTATTTATATATATATTTTTTTATTTTTTTTTTAATTAAAACCACCTTAAGAAAAAAGAAAGGAAGAGAAAATTCCCGCTGGACTCTGTTCTTAGTCTCGGTCAGCGAACAGAAAATGAATCTGAGACGGGCACTGTGAGCCGTCATTCCCTGTGTGTCCACTAGTAGTTGTTTGGTTTTTTTTGTTATTTATTTTACCATTTTAGTCTTTTATTTATCAGCTTGACAACCCTTTCCATTTTTAACCTGCTAATAGGCGACTGAAACGCCCTCTGACACTGTTAGCGGGTCAACTAGTAGCGCAGCCGCCGTCCTACGTTAATGGGGTCATCCCATCCGGACTATTGACTGATAGATACTAGTCCCGAATCCATTGCACTTTTATGTCCCATCCTTTTGATGTGCCATGAATATCCCGATGGGGAGAAAAAAAAAAATATAATAGCAAATCTCCTAATTTATCTCAATTTAATTACCGTATTTTTCGTTTTATAAGACGCACCGGATTATAACATGCAGACCAAATTTCAAGAAAAAAAAAGGGGAAAAAAAAATGGGGTCTGTTTTATAATCTGGTGGTGTCTAACCAGGGAGAGGAAGCAGCGGGGGTCACATGAGGCAGGGGTGCTCTGTGCGGGGGCCGGTGACGCCGCTCTGCTCTGTGCGGGGGGTGGTGATGCCGCTCTGCTCTGTGCGGGGGGTGGTGATGCCGCTCTGCTCTGTGCGGGGGCCGGTGACTCCGCTCTGCTCTGTGCGGCGGCCGGTGATGCCGCTCTGCGCGGGGGCCGGTGACGCCGCTCTGCTCTGTGCGGGGGGTGGTGATGCCGCTCTGCTCTGTGCGGCGGCCGGTGATGCCGCTCTGCTCTGTGCGGGGGCCGGTGACACCGCTCTGCTCTGTGCGGGGGGTGGTGATGCCGTTCTGCTCTGTGCGGGGGCCGGTGACGCCGCTCTGCGCGGGGGCCAGTGATGCTGCTCTTCTCTGTGCGGGGGCCGGTGACGCCGCTCTGCTCTGTGCGGGGGGTGGTGATGCCGCTCTGCTCTGTGCGGGGGCCGGTGACGCCGCTCTGCGCGGGGGCCAGTGATGCCGCTCTGCTCTGTGCGGGGGCCGGTGATGCCGCTCTGCTCTGTGCGGCGGCCGGTGACGCCGCACTGCTCTGTGTGGGGGGTGGTGACGCCGCTCTGCTCTGTGCGGGGGCCAGTGATTCTGCTCTGTGCGGGGGCCGGTGACGCCGCTCTGCTCTGTGCGGGGGCCAGTGATGCCGCTCTGCTCTGTGCGGGGGCCAGTGATGCCGCTCTGCTCTGTGCGGGGGCCGGTGACGCCGCTCTTCTCTGTACAGGGGCCGGTGACGCCGCTCTGCTCTGTACAGGGGCCGGTGACGCCGCTCTGCTCTGTGCGGGGGCCGGTGACGCCGCTCTGTGCGGGGGCCGGTGACGCCGCTCTGCACTGTGCGGGGGCCGGTGACGCCGCTCTGCTCTGTGCGGGGGCCGGTGACGCCGCTCTGCTCTGTGCGGGGGCCGGTGACGCCACTCTGCTCTGTGCGGGGGGCGGTGACGCCGCTCTGCTCTGTGCGGGGGCCGGTGACGCCGCTCTGCTCTGTGCGGGGGCTGGTGACGCCGCTCTGCTCTGTGCGGGGGCCGGTGACACCGCTCTGCTCTGTGCGGGGGCCGGTGACGCCGCTCTGCTCTGTGCGGGGGCCGGTGACGCCGCTCTGCTTTGTGCGGGGGCCGGTGACGCCGCTCTGCTTTGTGCGGGGGGTGGTGACGCCGCTCTGCTTTGTGCGGGGGCTGGTGACGCCGCTCTGCTCTGTGCGGGGGTGGTGATGCGGCTGCTTTGTGCGGGGGCCGGTGACGCCGCTCTGCTTTGTGCGGGGGCCGGTGACGCCGCTCTGCTCTGTGCGGGGGGTGGTGACGCCGCTCTGCTTTGTGCTGGGGCCGGTGACGCCGCTCTGCTCTGTGCGGGGGCTGGTGATGCCGCTCTGCTCTGTGCGGGGGTGGTGACGCCGCTCTGCTCTGTGCGGGGGCTGGTGACGCCGCTCTGCTCTGTGCGGGGTTGGTGACGCCGCTCTGCTCTGTGCGGGGGCCGGTGACGCCGCTCTGCTCTGTGCGGGGGCCGGTGACGCCGCTCTGCTCTGTGCGGGGGTGGTGACGCCGCTCTGCTTTGTGCGGGGGCTGGTGACGCCGCTCTGCTCTGTGCGGGGGCTGGTGACGCCGCTCTGCTCTGTGCGGGGCCGGTGACGCCGCTCTGCTCAGTGCGGGGGTGGTGATGCGGCTGCTTTGTGCGGGGGCCGGTGACGCCGCTCTGCTCTGTGCGGGGGCCGGTGACGCCGCTCTGCTCTGTGCGGGGGCCGGTGACGCCGCTCTGCTCTGTGCGGGGCCGGTGACGCCGCTCTGCTCTGTGCGGGGGTGGTGATGCGGCTGCTTTGTGCGGGGGCTGGTGACGCCGCTCTGCTCTGTGCGGGGGCCGGTGACTCTGCTCTGGGCGGGGGCCGGTGACGCCGCTCTGCTCTGTGCGGGGGCTGGTGACGCCGCTCTGCTCTGTGCGGGGCCGGTGACGCCGCTCTGCTCAGTGCGGGGCTGGTGATGCGGCTGCTTTGTGCGGGGGCCGGTGACGCCGCTCTGCTTTGTGCGGGGGCTGGTGACGCCGCTCTGCTTTGTGCGGGGGCCGGTGACGCCGCTCTGCTCTGTGCGGGGCCGGTGACGCCGCTCTGCTCTGTGCGGGGGTGGAGATGCGGCTGCTTTGTGCGGGGGCCGGTGACGCCGCTCTGCTTTGTGCGGGGGACGGTGACTCTGCTCTGCTTTGTGTGGGGGCCGGTGACGCCGCTCTGCTCTGTGCGGGGGCCGGTGACGCCGCTCTGCTCTGTGCGGGGCCGGTGACGCCGCTCTGCTCTGTGCGGGGGTGGTGATGCGGCTGCTTTGTGCGGGGGCTGGTGACGCCGCTCTGCTCTGTGCGGGGGCCGGTGACGCCGCTCTGCTCTGGGCGGGGGCCGGTGACGCCGCTCTGCTCTGTGCGGGGGCTGGTGACGCCGCTCTGCTCTGTGCGGGGCCGGTGACGCCGCTCTGCTCAGTGCGGGGCTGGTGATGCGGCTGCTTTGTGCGGGGGCCGGTGACGCCGCTCTGCTTTGTGCGGGGGCTGGTGACGCCGCTCTGCTTTGTGCGGGGGCCGGTGACGCCGCTCTGCTCTGTGCGGGGCCGGTGACGCCGCTCTGCTCTGTGCGGGGGTGGAGATGCGGCTGCTTTGTGCGGGGGCCGGTGACTCTGCTCTGCTTTGTGTGGGGGCCGGTGACGCCGCTCTGCTCTGTGCGGGGGCAGTGATGCGGCTGCTGTGTGCGGGGAGGGGGGGGGGCAGTGAGTCACTAGCCATTCTAAAGATATCGGCGGTGAGCGCTTCAAATAATGGCGGTCGGCACATTCGCAGATGAGAGCTTGTGCTGAGAGCTCCATCTGCGCACGCGCTGACCCTAGGCGCCATTATTTGAAACCCTGACCACCGAGCAGAACGGCGCAGCCAAGCACAGAGCAGAGCGGTGCCGCCTGATGCACAGAACAGCGTTGCACAGACTAGCAGCGCCGGCAGCACACCACTAAGTATTACCCCTGCCTCTTTTGACCCCTCTGCATAACCCCCCGGTAAGCCACATTCGGATTTTAAGACGCACCCCTCATTTTGCTCCCAAAGTTTTGGGAGGAAAAGTGCGTCTTATAATCTGAAAAATACGGTAGTTTCTCCACGCTTTTTCCCATTTATGACTATAGGAAAAATGACCCAAATATCGTAGCCGCCATATTGATTTTGGTATTACCTTGCGGACAGGTCTAACAAGGATCTGAATACATGATTGATCAGCTTTGACATACGACGGTATCTTAAAGGAGTCGTCCAACATTAGGGAAAAAAGTAACAGCATCACTATGGTCTGACTTTCGATATTGCAGTTTGAGCTGTAATACTTGACTCTGCCACATACAAGAGTGGCGCTGTTTCTGGGGAAAAAAAATGCAATTTTTTTTTTTTCATCTATTTGGCTTCGTCCATGTTCTACATCCCATTATAGCAGAATGTGGCTGGTATGAGCTTCATTTGTTATTCTTTATCTACGCCTGGATTCATTTTGGCTAAAAGTGACAGAGAATGCCTAAATCCATTTATCATAAGAAGAGGAAACCTGAGCAGAAATGTTGGGTTCACCGAACTGTGACTATTTTTGGGTGCAATAAGCCGGCCCGTTACTCCTCCCCGAGTCTTGGAAAGAAACACAAAGGGATAATCTGTACGTTTTTGTTTACACTCTGTTTCATTTCAGGAGTTGATTTCTGTACATTTTCTTGCCCCGCCCCCAAATGTGACCGGTAACTACGACCATTGGCCGATTCACATTTTATTATGCACTTTAAATAAAAAAAAAAAAAAAAAACAATTTCACGGATGTTTATCAGTCGGGATTATATTTTGAGTGCAATATCATTTTAGACATTTTTTTGGGGGATTTTGTTGCCGTTGCACAAGGTGATATACTCCAGTTACATATACGGCCTCGCAGCGTACAAGAGGAGATACTTTGGTTGTTAGAATTAATATTATTAATTTTATTTTTTTGTTCAAATTTTATTATGTCAATTAAAAGGGTTTTCTATCATTTCTGATTGCAGCTTTCATGAGTATCCACTGGTTACAATTTATTCCTGCAGTAATAGTGGAGAATCCTTTAGTTGTTGGGTGGAGATCATGGGTCTCTTTGGTGTAAGGAAGTGGTACCAGTAGGTAAAATTAAAGGGAACCTGTCACCATTTTTTTTTTTTTCGTATATGAACAAATACCACCACTTTTATCAGCGCCTGTGCTGTATTGCACAATGTTGTATATTTTATCCCGACTTCCCCTGTAAAAAAAAAAAACAACCCCTTTTGAATTACTCCCATGCTTTATGCAAATCTGGACAGTCCGGTCTGATGGACATTATTGCTCCGTCATCTCCAGATGTGATTGATGTGCATGAGGTGTCCTGTGTCATCCGCATACCCAAACAAAATTTCACGCCTGCTCATGGGACACCGCCAGCTCATGAAGGCGCACTTTGCTCTGCGCTGCCCTAGCGAGGACAGAGCATAAAACATAACGGCACATGCCCACAGGGAGATGACGATCAGGAGAGGAGGGACCGGTGCCGGAGCAATGACGCCCATTGGAAAAGACTGGATTTACAGCACGGAAGCAATTCAAAGGGTTTTATTTTTTTTTTCGGGGTGGATTGGGGGTGTACAGTGGGAGTCAGGGATAATATAAAACTTTGGAATGCAGCACAGGCACTGATGAAGATGGTGGGATTTGTTCATACACAAAAAACTGGTAACAGGTCCCTTTTAATGAGCATCGCCTAGTGTTACTGCTTCCTTTTGACCAAAGAGACCCTCGGTCTCCACCCAACAACTAAAGGTCTTCTGCTGACAGGTGCCCTTTCAAAGTGATCGTTAGGTGATTCTTAGAGGCAGCGCTAGGTTCTACGTATAGTTTATTAAATTAATAATGGGGGAAGTGTGAACGTAACCAGGTAAAAAATTCCTCTGTAGGAAAACGAAGATGTGTGTGTGTGTATATATATATATATATATATATATATATATATATATATATATATATATATATATATATATATATATATATATATATATATGACATATATATATATATATATATATATATATATATATATATATATATATATATATATATATATATATATATATGAAAAAAATCCCATAGCGAGAATTTTACACATTGTCCTGCGAGTATAACAAATATGCCATTTATAGGAAAAAGAAAAGTGTGAGATGTGATATTTTTTTTTTCCCTTTTGTATTATATGTTCTTCCCGCTAGACCTTTTATAAAATGCTGTAGGTAACAAGCTGCCATAGCACATGTTAGAAGCAATTGTGGCGCAAAGGCACAATGGGGTCTTATCTGGTGATAAGCAGACACGGATGACAGTGTATCCGTATTGTATGGATATGTAACAACAGCGGCAGCACGTACACGTAGAGAGAAGAATTAAACCGGATAAATACCTGCTAAGTTCTGCGCTGCTGGAGGAGATATTTTGTAGAAGGGAATCCAAGAAACACCGGTGGAGATAATGTGGTTAATTTGACTCGTTTCGAAGCTATCCCGCTTCCTCAGGTGTTACGCGTTTCGAAGCTATCCAGCTTCCTCAGGTGTTACGCGTTTCGAAGCTATCCAGCCTCCTCAGGAACACCTTAGGAAGCTGTATAGCTTCAAAATGTGTCAAATTAATCGCATTTTCTCCACCTGTGTTTCTTGAGTTTCTGTCTACGGAACATCTTCTACAGCAGCGCCGAACTTAACAGGTATTTATCTGGTTTAATTATCCATTTTTTCACAGTAGATAAACCCTTTAACCATGTACTAACAACAAATCCGATTATATCTGTGCATAACTTATAGATCAGGGCACCGAGCTAGAAAACCACCGGTGACCACCACTGACTCTCGCTATTGAAAGGATTCTCCAGTGCTAGAATTGATCAAAAACATTCACAGGACCCTCATCTAGGTGCCGGGGATGCCGACTGGTAGGAATGCCCCCAGTCCGGCTATGAACTACCATCGTGGCCACTGGACCAGGGTCCTGCCAATCTTTTTACTCAACGCTTAACTCTTATCTATTGACTTGTGTGACGTTACCCATCAAGCCTCCATTGAAGTTATTCTATGCTGATGTGTTGCAAAGCTTTGAACCTGGCATTAATAATGGAGAACCTCTGTAAATGATTTGATTCCAAAATTTTGTGTTAATTGATACATATTTATGGCCTTTTTTAAAATATAAAGTTAAATGATATATTCCACTTACCTGTAGTCACCACTAGAGGGCGCTCACTGCATTCAGTTTATACATTGCACTCCATAATAAAACTGCATACAGATTGCTTTCTTCAGCGCTCTATTGGGAGACCCAGACGATTGGGGTATAGCTACTGCCCTCTGGAGGCCACACAAAGCACTACATTAAAAGTGCAAGGCCCCTCCCCCTCTGGCTATACCCCCCCCCGTGGTATCACGGGTTCTCCAGTTTTAGCTTTGTGTGCGAAGGAGGTCAGACATTCCATGCATAGCTCCACAGATTTTAGTCAGCAGTAGCTGCTGACTGTTTCGGATGGAAGAAAAGAGGACACATATAGTGTCCCCAGCATGCTCCCTTCTCACCCCTGGATGGTGTTGTAAGGTTGAGGTACCTATTGCTGGTACAGGGCTGGAGCCTGACATGCTGTTTTCCTTCCACATCCCCTTGTAGGGCTCTGTGGAAGTGGGATCCTGCCGGCCTCTCAGCTCTGATGCCGGGCTCCATCCACAGACCCATTAGAACCTGATGGAGACGGAGCAGGAGTACGATCAGGGACAGGCCCTGCATCATACAGGTACTCTGTGTCCCCGGCAGGCACAGACACACTCCGGGCTGGCTGGGTGTTGTAGTGCGCCGGGGACCGCAACGTGGAGTTGGTGTCCCTACAGATTACTGGGGGACTTTTTTGTGTATGGGAACGCAGCGCCGACCCCCTCTGGACCGGGCGGCGCTGCTGTGACTTGTGGTGCGCCGGGGATCCGCCGTCCGCGCTTTTACGGCGGCGGCGGTTATAAATTTAGTCCCCGGCTTTTTGGGCCTAGGACGCCGGCAGCTCCGTTTCGTTCCCGCCCCCACCCTGTCATTCAGGGTAGGGGAGAGACGCTGTTCGCTAGCAGCGACGAGGGCTGGAGCCTGATTTACATGCTCCAGCCCTCTCACTTGGCACAGAGGGAAGCAGGCTTCCCGCTCTTGGCCAGGAACGCCCAGGGCCCGCCCCCCTTCCTCTCTCGAGACGCCGGCAGCCATTACATGCATGCCTGGCTGGAGGAAGGACGCAAGGCTCTGGGAGACCTGGACTAGGGGCTATCTGGCGACCACACACCCGCTTTTTAAGCGGGCGGTAAGCGATTTTTCTGTGCTGGTCCCTCTAGTGCCTCACTGTGTATCAGTGTACTGGGTACAGATATATAGATAGTGTATTTCTTGCACTGTGAGGTGCGCTTCTGGCTGCATATCCCAGATCGCTCTGTGGAAGCAGCAACATGTCATCCTCAAAACGCAAGGCGGCCAAGGCAAAAAGGGCTGTGTATACTGCGTGTGCTGCATGTGGGGCTAATCTACCAGCAGGCTCCGATGACCCCCATTGTGTGCAATGCTCCGACCCGGTGCTGCTTCGCCAGCCGGAGTCAGGAGAGGTAGCGACCCAGGCTGAGACGCTTGTAAGTTCTGCCCCGGTGACAGGGACGGACTTTGCAGTTTTTGCAGATAATATGTCTGTGTCTATGGCAAAAATCCTTGAGACCTTGCAATCTATGCATGGGGCTCAGTCTCTGGGCACGGCGAGGCCTCTGTCCTCAGGTCCCCCTTACTTGGAATGTATCCAGCCCACAGGGGGGTCCCCGGCTTCACAGGCCGAGGATTATGACTCAGATGATGGCCCCAGCCACCCTAAGCGAGCTCGCTGGGAAAGACCCTCGACGTCTTCACACTGCTCAGGGTCTCAGCGCAATCAGTCTCCCTGTGATGTGTCTGATGAGTGATCAGGAATCCACTCCTGGAACCCCTCTCAACCTGGATACCCCTGATGGGGATGCCATGGTAAACGACCTTATCTCAGCCATCAATAGGCTGTTGGATATTTCTCCCCCAGCCCCTTCAGCAGAAGAGGCGGCTGCGGAGCAGGAAAAGTTTCGTTTCCTTTATCCCAAGCGTAAATTGAGTGCTTTGTTAGATCACTCTGACTTCAGAGAATCAATCCAGAAGCACGACGCTCACCCAGAAAGGCGTTTCTCTAAACGATCTAAAGATACGCGTTTCCCTTTCCCCCCTGAGGTGGTCAAGCGCTGGACACAGTGTCCAAAGGTAGACCCCCCGATTTCCAAACTTGCAGCTAGATCCATAGTTGCAGTGGAGGATGGCGCTTCACTTAAAGATGCCAATGACAGACAGATGGACCTTTGGTTAAAATCTGTCTATGAAGCTATCGGCGCGTCGTTTGCTCCGGCATTCGCAGCCGTATGGGCACTCCAGGCTATTTCAGCTGGCTTAGCAAAAGTGGATGCTATCATGCATCCAGCAGTGCCGCAAGTGGCGCACCTTACCACGCAGATGTCGGCGTTTGCGTCTTACGCTATCAATGCGGTCCTAGAATCTACCAGTCGCACCTCAATGGCGTCCGCCAATTCGGTAGTTTTGCGCAGAGCCTTGTGGTTAAAGGACTGGAAAGCAGATGCTGGTTCCAAAAAATGTTTAACCAGTTTGCCTTTGTCTAGAGATAGACTGTTTGGCGAGCCATTGGCTGATATCATTAAGCAGTCCAAGGGTAAAGACTCCTCTTTACCACAACCCAGAACATCCAAACCTCAGCAGAAAAAGTGGCAGCAGAGGTTTCAGTCCTTTCGAGGTTCGGGCAAGACACCATTTACCTCGTCCAAAGGGACTCAGAGGACGCAAAGAAACTCAGATTCGTGGCGGACTCACACACGCCCCAAGAAAGCAAATGGAGGTACCGCTTCCAAAGCGGCTACCTCATGACTTCCAGCCCCCCCCCTCCGCATCGCCGGTCGGGGGCAGGCTCTCCCGCTTTTCCGGCATTTGGATGTCACAGGTCAAAGACCGGTGGGTGACGGACATCTTGTCTCGCGGGTACAGAATCGAGTTCAATTCTCGTCCTCCAGCTCGGTTCTTCAGAACCTCCCCACGTCCAGACCGAGCAGATGCTCTGCTGCAGGCGGTGGATTCCCTAAAAGCGGAAGGAGTGGTTATCCCAGTCCCTCCTCAGGAACAAGGGCAAGGGTTTTACTCCAATCTCTTTGTGGTTCCAAAAAAGGACGGCTCGTTCCGTCCTGTTCTGGACCTAAAACGGCTCAACAAACATGTGCACGCCAGGAGGTTCCGTATGGAAACCCTCCGCTCTGTCATTGCCTCAATGTCCAGAGGAGACTTCCTTGCCTCAATAGACATCAAAGATGCTTATCTCCACGTGCCAATTGCTACAGAACATCAACGTTTTCTACGTTTTGTGATAGGAGACGACCATTTTCAGTTCGTAGCTCTTCCATTTGGTCTGGCGACAGCCCCACGGGTCTTCACCAAGGTCATGGCGGCGGTGGTAGCAGTCTTGCACTCTCAGGGACACTCGGTGATCCCTTACCTAGACGACTTATTGGTCAAAGCTCCCTCTCAGGAGGCATGTCAGCACAGCCTGAATGCTACGCTGGAGACTCTACAGTCTTTCGGATGGATCATCAACTTTCCAAAGTCGATCCTATCACCGACTCAGTCACTAACGTATCTTGGCATGGAGTTTCATACTCTAGCAGCGATAGTGAAGCTTCCGCTGGACAAGCAGCGGTCACTACAGACAGGGGTGCAATCTCTTCTGCAGGGCCAGTTGCATCCCTTGCGGCGCCTCATGCATTTCCTAGGGAAGATGGTGGCAGCCATGGAAGCAGTTCCCTTTGCGCAGTTTCATCTGCGCCCACTTCAATGGGACATTCTCCGCCAATGGGACGGGAAGTCAACGTCCCTGGACAGGAAAGTCTCGCTTTCTCAGACGGCCAAAGACTCTCTACAATGGTGGCTCCTTCCCACCTCATTGTCTCAGGGAAGATCCTTCCTGCCCCCATCCTGGGCAGTAGTCACGACAGATGCGAGTCTGTCAGGGTGGGGAGCAGTATTTCTCCACCACAGGGCTCAGGGGACGTGGACTCCGCAGGAGTCCACCCTTCAGATCAATGTTCTGGAGATCAGAGCAGTGTATCTTGCTCTACTGGCCTTCCAACAGTGGCTGGAAGGAAAGCAGATCCGAATCCAATCGGACAACTCCACAGCGGTGGCATACATCAACCACCAAGGAGGGACGCGCAGTCGGCAAGCCTTCCAAGAAGTCCGGCGCATTCTAATGTGGGTGGAGGACAGAGCATCCACCATATCCGCGGTTCACATCCCAGGCGTAGAAAACTGGGAAGCAGACTTCCTCAGTCGCCAGGGCATGGACGCAGGGGAATGGTCCCTTCACCCGGACGTGTTTCAGGAAATCTGTCGCCGCTGGGGAGTGCCGGACGTCGACCTAATGGCATCCCGGCACAACAACAAGGTCCCGGCATTCATGGCGAGGTCGCGCGATCAAAGAGCTCTGGCGGCAGACGCCTTGGTTCAAGATTGGTCGCAGTTTCAGCTCCCATACGTGTTTCCGCCTCTGGCGCTCTTGCCCAGAGTGCTACGCAAGATCAGATCCGAGTGCAGCCGCGTCATACTCGTCGCTCCAGACTGGCCGAGGAGGTCGTGGTATCCGGATCTGTGGCATCTCACGATCGGTCGACCGTGGTCACTGCCAGACCGACCAGACTTACTGTCCCAAGGGCCGTTTTTCCATCAGAATTCTGCGGCCCTGAACCTGACTGTGTGGCCATTGAGTCCTGGATCCTAGCATCTGCTGGATTATCTCAGGGAGTCGTTGCCACAATGAGACAAGCTAGAAAGTCGAATTCGGCTAAGATCTACCACAGAACGTGGAAGATTTTCTTGTCCTGGTGCTCTGCTCAGGGAGTGTCTCCCTGGCCATTTGCATTGCCCAAGTTTCTTTCCTTCCTGCAATCGGGGTTAGAAAAGGGCTTGTCGCTCAGCTCCCTTAAAGGGCAAGTTTCGGCACTATCCGTGTTTTTTCAGAAGCGTCTAGCACGTCTTCCTAAGGTGCGCACGTTCCTGCAGGGGGTCTGTCATATTGTGCCCCCGTACAAGCGACCGTTAGATCCATGGGATCTGAACAGGGTACTAGTTGCTCTCCAGAAGCCGCCCTTCGAGCCTCTGAAGGAAGTTTCCTTTTCTCGGCTGTCGCAGAAAGTGGCGTTTCTTGTTGCGATCACATCGCTTCGGCGAGTGTCTGAGCTGGCAGCTCTGTCATCTAAGGCTCCCTTCCTGGTGTTCCACCAGGACAAGGTTGTGCTGCGCCCCATTCCGGAGTTTCTTCCTAAGGTCGTATCCTCTTTTCATCTTAATCAGGATATTTCCTTGCCTTCTTTTTGCCCTCATCCGGTTCACCGGTATGAAAAGGCCTTACGTTTGCTAGATCTGGTGAGAGCACTCAGAATCTACATTTCCCGCACGGCGCCAATACGCCGTGCCGATGCACTTTTCGTCCTTGTCGCTGGTCCGCGCAAGGGGTTGCAGGCTTCTAAAGCCACCCTGGCTCGATGGATCAAAGAACCAATTCTAGAGGCCTACCGTTCTGCGGGGCTTCCGGTTCCTTCAGGGCTAAAAGCCCACTCCACCAGAGCCGTGGGTGCGTCCTGGGCATTACGTCACCAGGCTTCGGCTCAACAGGTGTGCCAGGCAGCTACCTGGTCCAGTCTTCACACTTTCACCAAGCATTATCAGGTGCATACCTATGCTTCGGCGGATGCCAGCTTAGGTAGAAGAGTCCTGCAGGCGGCAGTGACACCCCCGTAGGGGAGGGCTGTTTTGCAGCTCTAACATGAGGTATTTATTTACCCACCCAGGGACAGCTTTTGGACGTCCCAATCGTCTGGGTCTCCCAATAGAGCGCTGAAGAAGAAGGGAATTTTGTTACTTACCGTAAATTCCTTTTCTTCTAGCTCTTATTGGGAGACCCAGCACCCGCCCTGTTGTCCTTCGGGATGTTTTTTTGTTGTTTGCGGGTACACATGTTGTTCATGTTGAACGGTTTTTCAGTTCTCCGATGTTATTCGGAGTTAATTTGTTTAAACCAGTTATTGGCTTCCTCCTTCTTGCTTTGGCACTAAAACTGGAGAACCCGTGATACCACGGGGGGGGTATAGCCAGAGGGGGAGGGGCCTTGCACTTTTAATGTAGTGCTTTGTGTGGCCTCCAGAGGGCAGTAGCTATACCCCAATCGTCTGGGTCTCCCAATAAGAGCTAGAAGAAAAGGAATTTACGGTAAGTAACAAAATTCCCTTCTCCTCTAGTGGTGACAACAGGCAGTAAAAAAAGAAAAATTACTTAAAGGGGTATATCCAGAATTACTTATTGATTACTGGAGGGGGAGCGATGCCTGCAGAGCTCGGTCATGAACGGAGTAGACATGTGCAGGTGGCCGAGAAAGCCCAGTACAGAACTCCACCATTATCAGCAGTCCTATAGTCAATGAATGGAGAGCCATTTTACCAAATCCGGAGCGCCTTCTTACATCGCTGAAAGTTGGTGGTCGGAATCAGGCAACTTCCAAGTTATTACCTTTCCTGTGGAGGTCGGATAACTTCTGATTCTCTGTCTATGCCGGGGATTTTGAATTTGGGGGGGGGGATGAATTTAACTCCTATTGATCATCCAGTAATTTACACAGAGTTTTGGATCTGCGACCGTTATCGACCTTTGCGCTTATGCTTCATTCTATTTATCACAGGAGAGGTTTCCTCGTATGGTCAAATATTATTTTACGTTATTCGTGCAATTTTGCATTTTTCATTATTTTTGTGCAGATTTAAAAAACATTATTTAGGATGTCACCAAATCCGTTACATTGAAGGAAATTGTTAATTTATGATGCAATTGTGGGGGGGGGATTTTTTTCTATTTTTTTATTTTTTTGGCAGGTTTTTGTCGGGAAGTTATTTGGTCCTGACCAAATCGAATTCGTAAATGCCTTGTTCTAAAGGTTCTGCGGAAGCTCCCTCGTTTGGTACGGCACAGAGCCAGGTGTGGACGAAAAAAACGCATCGACTAAAACAATTCTATTTCAGGTTGTTTTGAAATACTTGAAATACAGTAAAAAAAAAAAATATATATATATATTTTCATCGTCTTTTATTTTCAAGTTTAAAAAAGAAAAAAAAAACATTTGTACCAAAAAAATGTCAAACACTGTGCTGTATGTAAATGTATAATTGTAGAGGTCGGCTGCATTAAAAAGATGCCTGTGACTTAACCTATTATTGACTTGTAAAATAACATTTTAAGTCTTATGTTGGCTGTTTGAGAAAAAAAAAGTAAAATCATTATTGTCCTTTGACCTGTGTGGACTGGTGTTTTTTTTCTTCTTCTTTTTCTTCTTCTACTTCTTCTACTTCTTCTTCTTCTTCTTATTATTATTATATTATTACAGCAGCTCTGCCGGCCGCCGCCGACCACAGCAGCTCTGCCGGCCGCCGCCGACCACAGCAGCTCTGCCGGCCGCCGCCGACCACAGCAGCTCTGCCGGCCGCCGCCGACCACAGCAGCTCTGCCGGCCGCCGCCGACCACAGCAGCTCTGCCGGCCGCCGCCGACCACAGCAGCTCTGCCGGCCGCCGCCGACCACAGCAGCTCTGCCGGCCGCCGCCGACCACAGCAGCTCTGCCGACCACAGCAGCTCTGCCGGCCGCCGCCGACCACAGCAGCTCTGCCGGCCGCCGCCGACCACAGCAGCTCTGCCGGCCGCCGCCGACCACAGCAGCTCTGCCGGCCGCCGCCGACCACAGCAGCTCTGCCGGCCGCCGCCGACCACAGCAGCTCTGCCGGCCGCCGCCGACCACAGCAGCTCTGCCGGCCGCCGCCGACCACAGCAGCTCTGCCGGCCGCCGCCGCACACAGCAGCTCTGCCGGCCGCCGCCGCACACAGCAGCTCTGCCGGCCGCCGCCGCACACAGCAGCTCCGCCGACCACAGCAACTCTGCCGGCCGCCGCCGCACACAGCAGCTCCACCGACCACAGCAACTCTGCTGGCCGCCGACCACAGCAGCTCCGCCAGCCGCCGCACAGAGCCCCTGCCTCCTGTGACCCCTCTCAATCACTACCTGGTAAGCTACATTCGGATTTTAAGATGCACCCCTCCATTTTCCTCCCAAATTTTTGGGAGGGAGAGTGCGTCTTATATTCCGAAACATACGGTAATTGGCTTGATGCTTCTCCCAGGAAAGTTTTAAAAAAAAAAAAGTGAAAGCAAGCGATCTTTATACCTAAACCTGTAACTGTCATGCCTAAGAGATCTATTGACGTGTAGTGGAGTGTAATCGAGTTTTCCTAGTGCTGTTCTGGTCATCAAAAGTAAAGGAAACCATGACTGAACCCCAACCGGAAAGTCCCAAGTCGCGCTTGGACTCGTTGTCAACTTGTTGTAGAGCACAGTGCCCGTTGCGTCCCGTCCTGTGACCTATGAGGACATTTCACCCTTCTATTAGTCCTCGGCCCCTCCTGGAGCTTTTAATATGTCGGCTCCATATATTTGGGGTCCTTCAGTCCTCCTTTGGGCTTCTTAGAGGTCATCAACATTTCTTCTTTACCCAATTTAAAAAAAAAAAAAAAAAAAATCTTTCTGGAGCTTTGATAAATCTTCATTTTCCTTTCTTTATTATCTCACTTTTTTAATTTAGAAACAAATTGGATTTCATTTGCCCGCGATATTACGGGACGTGTTTACCGCCAGATACGAGGATCGTCTGCTTTTATTAGGCTGTCACCAGATAATTGAAACCTTCTGAGCGTTAATTAACGTTGTCACACATTTTACGAAAGTACGAGTGATCTATTGTTCCATAGTTCGGTGGCGGACAAGAGGTGAACGCCGGATGTAGCCAGAGCCGACAACTCCGTCTTCCGAGGAACGGTGTCACTGCTGGGTGAGGAATATACTAAAATTATTAGGAATTTAAGCTGGAGGGGAGGAATGTGATTTAGAAGCTTTTATCATTAATTAAAGAAATGTTTTGGAGTCCTGCAAAGTGTGAGATGGGTGATTTAGGACATCCATGGACACCTTGTTC
The DNA here is from genome assembly GCF_048569485.1 of Anomaloglossus baeobatrachus. NCBI lineage: Eukaryota > Metazoa > Chordata > Amphibia > Anura > Aromobatidae > Anomaloglossus > Anomaloglossus baeobatrachus. The sequence continues at coordinate 24,797,371 of NC_134359.1, forward strand.
AATTGCACAATTGTTTTTTAGGTTTTTTTTATTTACCGTGTTCACTATATGGTAAAACTGACCTGACAGTATGATTCCCCCGGTCACTACGAGGTCGTAGATACCGAACATGTATAGTTTTACTTTTAGCACTTTTATTCATTAAGTGATGGGTGAACAAAAATTCTAAAGTTTTTAAAAAGAAAAAAAAAATTGTGCTTTTGTCGCCATTTTCTGAGACCCGTAACATTCTCATTTTTCGGGATCTGGGGCTCAGTAATGGCTTATTTTTTGCATCATGTGCTGCCGTTTTTATTTATACAATTTTTGGGTCGATGCGATGTTTTGATCGCCTGTTATTGCATTTTAATTCCGTGTTGCGGCAACCAAAAAAACTAATTCTGTCATTTTTAATTTTTTTATCACTGTGCCCTTTACCGATCAGATTAATTAATGTTTTGATAGGGCATTTCTGAACGTGGCGATACCAAACATGTGAATTTTTTTATTTTCAATGGGGCAAAAGGGGGGGTGATTTGAAATTTTTAGGGTTTTTTTCATATTTTTAAAAACTTTTCTTTACATTTTTTTTTTTATTCATTTTACTAGTCCCCTTTATGATTACACTATATGCTGGTTTCTGATCACAGCGATACTCCAGCATCGCTCTGATCAGCAGGAATGCTGATTTCCTGTCAATGGCGGCGCTGTGCCGGTATTCACAGGAAGCGACTCATGACGTGACGGCGACAGCTGACCCCACACTGTTATGGCAAACTATTGGTGCCCCATGATCGCGTAATAGGTCACTAAGGCTGGTTTCACACATCCGGGATTTCGCCGCTTTGTCGGATCCGTCACACTCCAGTACAGTGCAATACAATGGCATCGCGGCAAGCTCCAGTCACATGCTCCGGTCACATGACAGCATATGACCGGGACTTGCCGCGATGCCATTGTACTCTATTGCACTGTACTGGCTTGACTGATCTGGCAAAGCGGCGAAATTTCGGATGTGTGAAACTGGCCAAAGGGGTTAAAGGGAATAATAAACAGGTTTTTGCTACCCCATATTAGAATGGTGTAGGGGTAGAGACCCTGATTCCAGGGTTGTGTCACTCACAGGGCAAGCAGCTGCAGCTTTGCTAAAAATCAGTTTTATCTGCTGCAGTTCTCTGCATAAATCCACCCACACCACTGATTGGCAGCTTCCTGTGTACACTGTGCTTTCGACCAATCTGTGGTGGAGGCGGGGTTATACAGTTATATGTGGAGAACTTAAAGGGAACCTGTCATCAGAAATTTGGCTTTCAACCTAAATGTTTCCCCCTCTGCAGCTCGTGGGCTGCATTCTAGTAAGGTTTCTATACTTTTTGTGCCCCCTTTTAGACCAAATTAAATACTTTATAAAACTGTACCTTTCGGTTTGAAAATCTTGTAAATCGTCCATGGGGGCGGGCCGTGTGGCATCCGTTGCTGTATCTTACGCCGTCCCCCATGCTCCAAATCATCCCTCAGGATGCCGCCCACTGCGCCCGAGGTCCCGTGCACGCCGGGACACCTAGTGACGTGGTCGCAGGCACGAGAGTATGGGCGGCGCTGTGATTGCATCGCAAGTGCGCGTCCATACTCTCGTGCCCGCCCTTTCCCCACTGCCTCCAGCGTTCTGCGCAGGCCCGACTTCACCTCCTTCCCATCGTACCCTGCAGCAGGAAATAGACGGGAGGAGCGGAGCAGCACAGCACAGGAGAAGCGGAGGATCTGAGCGACGTACAGAGGGGAGAGCGCGCCCACGAGAGTATGGGCGCGCACTTGCGATGCAATCACAGCGCCGCCCATACTCTCGTGCGTGCGACCACGTCACTAGGTGTCCCGGCGTGCACGGGACCTCGGGCGCAGTGGGCGGCGTTATGAGGGATGATTTGGAGCATGGGGGACGGCGTAAGATACAGCAACGGACGCCACATGGCCCGCCCCCATGGACGATTTACAAGATTTTCAAACCGAAAGGTACAGTTTTATAAAGTATTTATTTTGGTTTAAAAGGGGGCACAAAAAGTATAGAAACCTTACTAGAATGCAGCCCACGAGCTGCAGAGGGGGAAACTTTTTGGTTGAAAGCCAAATTTCTGATGACAGGTTCCCTTTAATGTCAGAAGACATAGTCATCTAGTGATAATCTCCTGCTGATAAAACAATGATTGTTATCAAAGCTACAGCAATTGAAGGCTCGCTGTCTCCACATTATGCTACTGTAAGATTAGGTGGCAAAAAAACCACGTGACCGAAAAGTGATTTCTAACAATTGCTTCTGTTTTTACCAGTGTATAGTTTTTTTTTTTACATGTGTCCTTGGCTGGACATATGTGAAGATGATCGGCGCAGAATACCCAGCTCTGGAAAAAAAAAATCTAATGATTATTTACTTGAATCCGACTGGTAATATTTATTCTGTATATGTCTGTATGTGAACACCAATTGGTTACGTGAATTTCTGTTTTTCTTCCATTAAATAATTGATTAAATTTTTATAGTTAGAAATTGGAGTTTTTAATGAAATCCACAAAAAAGGTAATGGGTGGAGAAACACTAAACACTGAAAGGTCTATTGATTTCCCCGAACACAGCTGGATATTTTTGGTCCAAGTTAAAAAAAAATTAAAAAAAAATGAATAAAAAAATAAATAAATAAAAATAAATAAAAGATAATAAAAAATTCTACTAGTCTGAGACAAAGTCTTCATCCCTTCGAGGTGCGTTTGCTCGTTGCTCGACATCAGTCCTTGCTCCACTTTGCACTAGAATTTTTTAGTATTGCATGCAATATTATATTCTGGGCAGGGGGTCGATGCGCTAATGTATCATATATCTTCATAGAAATTAGGATTCTGCAACTAAACATTCTTTAGAGTCTAAATTCAGATTTTATTTAGATTCTAAGAGAGTCGATAATTGTTCATTTCGGTTTTGGAAGTGGAAGGTGAAGCCGTCTCCCCAGGATGAGGGCCCCGTGGCACCGGACGGAGAGCTGCACCGGCTCCGGAGACCTTTCCACCCGGTGATGAAACCGGAGCATCAATAGGATCCATGCACATTGTGTATTATATTGATGCTGAAGTGTTCCCTCCTAAACCCTGCAGAATACATAATTATAGGATTAAGACTTTGTCAAGAATGTGTTTGCTGCTCGGTGGGTAGGAAACAATAGTTGTGTTATTGCAGCCAGGATAAATTTGGATGCGAGCCTGAAACTGGCGCCATTGTCTCCGAGAGAGTGAAGAATGGGAAACCAATATTACGGGCGAATGGGATTCACAAAGACGTTGAATTATTTTCCTTCATATTTTTCCATTCCTGGTGCCCAATTAAATAGCAGAAACTGCAGCTGTGAGAAAGTGATCTGACATATATCTTTGGTAGTGGAAGCAACACCAGCGTGACGATATCGGCAAAGAAGGGAACGTTCATGTGAAGGTTTGGTTTCTTCCGTCTTGCCAAAACCAACACGTTTTCTAGTGGAAACTGCTGGAGGAAATGACACTACTTTAGGCTATGTGCGCACACAGCGGGTTTTTTTACGCGTTTTTGGCCACAAAAACGCAAAAAACACACATTTCGGTGCGTTTTGGAGCAATGCATTTTGCTGCGTTTTTTGCATTGCATGGATGAAAAACTCAGTAAAACGCAGGAAAGAATTGACATGTCTCTTTTTTTTTTTTTTGATCAAAAATGCAGCTAAAAAAAAAAAAGTTGTGTGCGGACAGCGAAAATGAAAACTAGACCTTGCTGGGGAAGCAGTCATGTAGTTTTGAGCCCAAAAACGCACCCAAAAAACGCTCAGTGCCCACATAGCCTTATGAGTATTTGGGAGAGTTTTTTCTTCCCTGAAGCTGCTGTGAAGAGTTAGTATTTTTCTTTCTTTTCTCCTTCCTTTTTAGTTTTTCGATTGGACAAAACCTTGTTTGGAGAGGTTTCCATCAAAAGCTGCTTCAAAAGAAATTACATGCATTTGTATTTCTACACCTGAAGTGGAAAGAAAAAGTTGAAGACTGAAAATAGGAACAGTAAGACCCTCTGCACACGCTGCGGTTTTTATTGCAGTTTTTTTTGTTTTTTTTTAAAACTCTGCATCAAAATCTGCATGCCTCTCCTGAAGCCAGCAAAGTCTAAGGGATTTTAGATTTGCTGTGCACACAGTGCATTTTTTTTTTCCATGTGGTTTTGGTGCAGACTTTGATGCAGAAAAAAATCTGCAGCATGTCAATTGTTGGTCAGGTTCAGCAGCATTTTTTTACACCGACTTCAATTCATTGACTTTCTTGATGGCCAAAAAAACTGCACCAAAACTGCATCTGGTTTTGATGCATTATTTTGCCACAGCGTGCAGATCTGGTGTAGCAAATTTTTGCACCAAATCTGCAGAATATGCACATAGCCTAAGGGAATGTTCACACATTGTTTTTTTTTTTTCTGCAGCAATAGCTGCTCTCTTGGCAGTAAAACAGCTACTTCCAAAAAAAAGCAGGTTTTGCTGCATTTTTTGCTGCATTTTTGTGTTTTTTTTATGTCATTATTATACAGAACATGTTTCAAAAAAGGTACTTTAATTGGCCACAAAAGTAGCAAAAACCGCAGTGGCGTTTTTGCACTTTCTCATTACTTTCAGTGGTGAAAAAAAGCTGCAAAAACACTGAAAGAATGGACATGCTGCTTCCATCAAAAATACAGTTTTCCATTACGGTCAGAAAAAAAAGCAAGTGTGTGCCTGAGTTTCTGAAATCTCGCAGCTTTTGCTGGTGCAGTAAAAAGCAACTTTCAAACATAAAACTCATGAAAAAACCATGCAAAAAAAGCAACGTGTGAACATAGCCTGAAGTAGGAAGAATGTGAAGTATTTGATTTTTCAGTTTTATGTTTTTAAAAAAATAAATAAAAAATAGTCCTCAAAAACTGTTTTAGGGGCCAAACACAGTAGCCCCTCACATTGTTTTGCACTTTAATTTAATTTGTTATTTAACTGTATTCCGTTTTGTATAGTTGAAAACTGGAGTCCTTAAAGGGAATTTGTCACCAGGTTTTTGCTCCCCCATCTGAGAGCGGCATAAAGTAGAGACAGAGACTCTGATTCCAGTGATGTGGCACTTAGGCTAGTTTCACACATCCTTATTTTCACCGCTTTGGCGGATCCGGCGCACTCCAGTACAGTGTATACAGTACAATGGCAGCGCGACAAGCTCCGGTCATATGCTGTCATGTGACCGGAGCATGTGACGCGGAAGTTACAGTGCTGCCATTGTACTGTATCATACTGTACTCGAGGGCGCCGGCTCCGCCAAACCGGCGAAAAGAAGGATGTGTGAAACTAGCCTTAGCTGTTTACTGTCATTTTGATAAAATCAATGTTTTCTCTGCTGCAGTTATTCAGAGCTCATGAATATGCCGGACTACCTGCAGCATGTCAAGTAGTCCTGTAATGATAATCTCCTGCTGATTAAATGGTGATTTTATGAAAACTACACTATGCAGCCTAGTAAGTGACACATCGCTGGAATCATGATCTCTGCCCCTACATTATGCTGCTATCAGATTAGGTGGCAAAAACCTGATGACAGATTCCCTTTAAATGCAAAACTGGGATCATGTTGCTTTTTACTATCATGTCAGTGGCTCTGTCTGGGCTTCCTCCTGGAGTCCCGGAAACGAGAACCTTTGATTTCACTGTAATGATTTAGACAGTTTCTTTGTCCCCCCCGTCGGACGTCATCTTTTTACATATCTGCCCATTTGAGGTGGGCTCAAAGATGTGATCTGCTGTGTCTTAGACCCTGCCTCAATAAACGGATACGGCCAAAAATGGAGGCGGAGAACGTGACTTTTTCAGTGCAGGAAGCGACATATTTCTCCAATATGTAATATAAAAAGTCTTATCTTGATTTATACATCAACCATTTAAATCAATGTGGAATTTCTGTAGTAAAAGCGAGAGGTGAATGGAGAATATTGGATGCGGTAGATCCGGACGGGTAGAGAGCGCTGCACTCTCCGGCTGTTTCTCCAGGTGATGCTCTCCGGTAACCTCCGCTCTCCATTCTGCAGCGGCGCGTCCATGTGTTATTACCCTCCGTAAAGTCATTCATATTTCAGCAGAGCTGGCAGCCATGTGCACATGTCACATTATAGACTTGTCCAACCCATAAAACAGCCCGCAGGACCTAAATCTGTGCAGGACATAAAGCAAGATGTCAAATTAACCGTACCAAAATAATGAGTTAGCATTAAACGCTCATTAAACATTGATGAAAGTCGTCCTTTCAATTATCCTCCTAAATGGTCTCCGGATTCGTATAGAATTAGGTGCATTGGACAGAATAGTTTTTGTTGGCTTTCTATAGACGTCTGGCAGTTTTGTTTGTATTATGTATCAGAAATTTTACTGACCCTTTATAATTAGGATAAGCCAAATTTACTCCAGTGAATCGGCAAATATATGAATTAAGGGCAATGCTAAAAGAGGGTCAATCCGGCAGCCTCGGGGATGTACAGATTCTAAATTGTCTAGTGGCGTACTCCGGAAAAAAGAAAAAAAAAAAATATTAAAGCTCGTGTTCCTGGTTCTGACAGCTCTTTCTGTTCTGCCCTCACTTCTGTCAGCATAAGTGATAGTAGCAGGGAGGGAGAGGCGATTGTATGAAGATATCCGGACCAGAGGGAGGAGAGAAAGCATGTACAGTCTCCAAGAGGGCAGAGAAGTTAGGTTGTAGATAAGGAGGGAAGCGTATGAAGGGCAGACACGTGCTACAGCTCCTGTTCCTGGTTCTGGTGGCTCTTATTGCTCTGCCCTCACTTCTGTCCACATAAGCGATGATAGCAGGGAGGGAGAAGAGAGTGTATGCAGATATCCACAATGGGGAGAAAGCATGCACAGTCTCCAAGAGGGCAGATACATTAGGTTGTAGCTAAGGCGGAAAGCCTATGAAAAGCAGACACATGCTAAAGCTCCTGTTCCTGGTTCTGACTGCTCTTTCTGTTCTGCTCTCACCTTCACTTATGCTGACAGAAGTAAGAGGAAGAGATAAGAGATTGTATGTAGATATCCAGAATTGAGATAGGAGACAAAATATGTACAGTCTCCAGAGTGCAGAGAAATTAGGTTGTAGATAAGGAGGAAAGTATATGAAGAGTAGACACGTGCTAAAGCTCCTGTTCCTGGTGGCTCTTGTTGCTCTGCCCTCACTTCTGTCCACATAAGTGATGATAGCAGGGAGGGAAGAGACTGTATGCAGATATCCACACTGGAGAGAAAGCATGTATAGTCTCCAAGACGGCAGACAAATTAGGTTGTATATAAGGCTCCTTTCACATTGCATTCCGATCTCCATTCAGTGGCCCCATTGGGGCTTCCGTCCGAACCTCCCCAAAAATAAATATACTACGTCTATGTGTCCGCCTCCAGAAAGTGTATAAGACCTGAAAATTACAAAAAAGAAACAAAACCGCTCACCACTGCAGAGTCAAGCCTGAATATATCCTCCTGTTAGTCCCCTTTGGTCCGGCACAGATTACGGCAGCAAGCCGGGAAGATAATAGAAGAAAGCAGTGGAAAAATCCAGCTGGACTCCAAAGGGATAAATAAAAATGCTTCTTTATTTATATCAACTCGATTAAAAATATATATCCATTTCTCAAGTAAAGACACCGGCTTGTTCACACTGATGCATTGCAGATGTATACTACTACGCGTTTCGGCGGAACGCCTTCCTCAGGTCAAGCCTGACCTGAGGAAGGCATTCCGCCGAAACGAGTAGTAGTATACATCTGCCATGCATCAGTGTGAACAAGCCGGTGTCTTTACTTGAGAAATGGATATATATTTTTAATCGAGTTGATATAAATAAAGAAGCATTTTTATTTATCCCTTTGGAGTCCAGCTGGATTTTTCCTCTGCTTTCTTCTAAGACCTGAAAATGGTGCATGACAGAGCACACGGTGACCCCGACTGCACCATTATAATCAATGGCCCCATCGATGCATACATCCGAAACCCGTTTTGTGGGGGGTTCAGACGAAAGCCCCGATGGGCCACTGAACGAAGATTGGAATGCAATGTCAATGGGGTTAAGGAGGAAAGCATGTGAGAGAAGACAAGTGCTTAAGTTCCTGATCCTGGTTTTGACAGCTCTTTCTGTTCTGCCCTCACTTCTGTCAGCGTAAGTTATGGTAGCAGGGAGGGAAGAGATTGTATGCAGATATCCACAATGGAGAGAAAGCATGTACAGTTTCCATGAGGGCAGAAAAATTAGGTTGTATATAAGGCCAATTTCACATTGGAACGCAATGTCAATGGGGCTAAGGAGGAAAGCATGTGAAGAGCAGACAAGTGCTAAAGTTTCTGTTCCTGGCTCTGACTGCTCTTTCTGCTCGGTCTCTGACTTCTGTCAGCATGGTGGAAAGAGATTGTATGCCGATATCCACAATGGAGAGAGGAGAGAAAGCATGTACAGTCTCCAAGAGGGTAGAGAAATTAGGTTGTAGATAAGGAGGAAAGCATTTGAAAAGCAAATAAGTGCAGGATAGAGGTTGTTGTGATATATAAGCAAAGGAAGATGGATACACCCCAGGGCACAGCTCGTATCATTACATTAATTTAGGGATCTGGATCCGGAGCAGTTTTTTTAGCACGACGATACCAGGAAACATGTTGCTTGTGTAACTGAGCAACCTTCATGGTCTAAAAGTGCTACAATGGCCTTCAGGATGTCCGGACTGGTCTCCCATCGTTGGTAATTGCTGCCAGCAGCGGATCTTGACTACTTATAGTGCATTCGGCGCTGCAGAGCCGTCTTCAGACAACCATACGTAACCTCATTGATTGCGGCCAAAGCAGGAAAGTCCAGGGATATCTTCATGTGTCGCTCATATAAACATTCCATCAACAGCACTCCATAATATTGCAAAAAAAAAAAGTGTGACAAATGATACAAAACATACTACATGTGTAACTTAAGAGTAAAGAAGACACATAATGCCATTCATAGAAACAAACTGTGCAAGTTTCCGGAAAACAAAATAATAAATCCATTAGGTTGTAAATAGGTGTGTATTAGGCTCAAATTTAATGAATGAAATCAGATAGCGGTTTGTGGTCTGATGCCCCCGGGGTGTCTGCAGAAGTCAGAGTTATCTGTTGTGTGGCCCTTACGGATCCATGCATAATGATACTTTGTTATAGTAAATCTGCTCTAATTCTACCCCCAAAAACACAAAATATATAGGAAAAATAAAACAAACATACTAATTTCCAACATCAGCTGTTATTTATATTGCACATAAGGGAATTTATCAGGACATTAAAGGTTCAACAGTGTCAATCTGCTGCCGTAAAGCCACTGAACGTACGTCGTTTTCATCTTCATCTGTAGTTCCATGTAAGAAGTAATGTCTGGCAGATATGTTCCATAGGATAACTATGGACCACCAGAGACCCCTCTAGAGCTCCATAAACACTGCTTTGTTAACACTTGTCTAGCTATTCTAGTAGCTAGTCTTAAAGTCCACTCGTGAGTAGTTTTATAAGTTGAGTGTTCCTTTAAAGCACCACTCCGGCATTTTATTTTCCCAGGCAGGAGTGCTACTTTCAATGTAAACCTCCTTGCCCTAGGTATTGTACTCCCCAACCTGCATTTTCATCTTTTTTCAGTGCTGCTCCGGTCCTGCGGTGCCATCCTGTGTCTGTAACGTCTGACTGGTCTGAAGTCAAAAGTTACATCACATACTCTCAATAGAAGTCTATGAGAGCCAGAACAAGGCCAGAACAAGGCTCTCATAGACTTGTATTGAGATATCATCTCTGGCGCTCTCCATAAAACACTGGAGCTGCTGGCAGGGGACATCACCGGAGCAGCGCTGGAAACTGATGAAGATGGTGGCAAGTGGATATAACACAGAGGGCAGGGGACTTGCATTTAAAGCACCACTCCAGTGCTGAAAAAACAAAATGCTGGAGTGTTACTTTAAAGGGAATCTGTCAGCTGTTGTTTGCTATGCAATCTGAGAGCTGTATAATGTAGTCGCAGAGAGCCTGATTCAGCCATGTGTCACTTGCTATAGTTTCAATACAATCAGTGTTTTATCAGCAGGAGATTATCACCACAGGACTTGGTGTCTTGTGCCAGGCAGTCCAGCTAATCTGTGTAACCCCGCCCCCTCCTCTGATTGGGAGCTTCCTGAGATGTGGGTGGGGTTATACAGCTCAGCAGTCAAAACACTGCTATATGGACAGCAGCAAAAACAGGGATTTTATCAATACGCCACTACGCATACTAGTAAGTGACACACTGCTGCAATCAGGCTCTCAGCCTCTACATTATATTTTATTAGCAGAGAATTTTCACTGCAGGACTTGGTGTCTTGTGCCAGGCAGTCCAGCTAATCTGTGCAACCCCTCCCTCACCACTGATTGGCAGCTTCCTGAGATCTGAGTGGGGTTATACAGCTTAGGCTGCGCGCACATCAGCGGTATTCTGCCACAATGCCGGATCCGTCAGAAATGCGGTACAGTTCAATAGAGTGGAATCGCGGGAAGATAAGGTCAAATGCGGTCACATGCGGCCGCGGCCAAATGTGACCGCATGTGACCTTATCTTGCCACGATTCCATTTAACTGTATTGAACTGTACCGCATTTCTGACGGATTTGGCATTGCGTCAGAATACCGCTGATGTGAAGCCAGCCTTAGTAATCACAGCATTGCTATATCTACAGCAGAGAAAACAGGGATTTTATCAAAACTCCACTAAACATGCCAGTAAGTGACACACCGCTGCTATCAGGCTCTCAGCCCCTACCCCTACATTTTATTTTATTAGCAGGAGATTATCACCGCAGGACTAGGTGACTTGTGCCAGACAGTCCAGCTAATCTATATAACCCTGCCCCTACCACTGATTGGCTCTTCCTGAGATGTGGGTGGGGTTATACAGCTCAGCAGTCACAGCACAGCAGAGAAAACAGGGATTTTATAAAAACTCCACTAAGCATACCAGTAAGTGACACACTGCTGCAATCAGGCTCTCAGCCCCTACAGCATGCTGCTCTCAATTACATAGCAAAAAACTGCTAAAAAGGTTCCTTTTAAAGCTACATTCTCACGTTGCATTTTTTTTTCTGGTGCACAATTGTGGCAGTTCTACTGTGACTGTGGAAAAAAAAAAACCAAAACCCATCATATGAATGTAGCCTGACGATGCCACTACACACTGTATCCCCTGGTCACACCTATATCATACACAATCCTCACAATACTGATCCCTTTGTAGCATTTTTTTTCCCTATGTTTTTTAAAAATTACAGAAACGTTTCGAAATATATGAAGTCTAAACACTGTTACAATAATGTCTTTTTTTTCTGTCCACCTGATATAGAAACATTGCCCGTTCCAGAAGCACAAAGTATCTCCAGTATAAGGTCTGCCCGGACCATCGCTCATAGGGCACCGCACATTATAGGGTCATCCGGAGGACAAATATGGCGTCTCACTGTGGTAATTGTAATCGGGGCAAACTTTTTGTACCAGTTTATAGTCTATGCTGAAAAAAGCGATATAAATGCAAATGACCTTGAAGGGTTTCGAGCACAGCCAGGAGACGTGGCTTTGGGTTTGTTCTTGGTAACAGATCTTAGAGGGGTCAAAGTTGCACAAAGCAGTCTTCTTTGCCCGGTCCGTTTTCTCGTACTCAATCCTACAGTTAAAGGACTTGGAATCCTTGTTCTCCAGAGTCGACTGAGCAGACGTTTCGAACTCCACCACCTTGGAAGGAGGAACGAGGCTCACCGAAACGTTCCCAAGCCCCGTGGAGTTATGGCGAAAATAAACGCTGAACGTCCCATTTCCGTGATCTACAATTTTCCCCGTGATGAGAAGGTTCAACTTGACAGTTTTAATGTTGGAATGAAAATCCCCCCAGCCAAACATCTTTTTGAATTTTCCCGTTTTTACTATGGGCCGACGTTTAGTTCGTACCAAGGACTCTTGAGAGTGGGTAACATTGGACAGCCAGTTCCAGAAGTGTTCTGTGGTGTCGAAATAAGACAGCTGGGCTTGTCTCTGAAGCGCCGACTGCTTGACGAAGAGACGGAGAGGGCTGTGCAGACGGGGATGGGCCACGTTGTTCAACAGGTTTTCCGAGGTGTCCTTGTCGTCCCACTTTAGGGCGTTCGTGGTGCGGGGAATTTCCTTATCACATATGATCTGTTGGAATTAAAAAAAGAAAACAGTTACATTAGTTACAAGATATGTTATTGATAACAAGCATTTCTAGATTAGTGCGTTCTTATAACAGCTCTACACACTGTACATACACCAGGAAAGAAAAGTCATGGAGTTATGGAAATCACAGAGTGGAGACATTACAAATCTGCAAATGATGAAGAAATGGAAAGATTTTCAAAACATCTGGATTGTTTCAGTTTGGAGTGCAAATATCCCGTCACCTACAGCCTCTGCTGCTATCACTAAGATTAATTATTAATGGGTGTCTGAGGAAGGTTTGGCCACTGAAAGCACTGAGGCAAATCATCAAGATCCACTGCTGGCAGCTCCTGCGTAATCACTGATCAATGACGTTCCAGATGCACTCAATGGAGACAAGTCCAGAGATGTGCAGCCAGGGGAGACAAGCCCAGAGACGCTGCAGCCAGGGGAGACAAGTCCAGAGATGCTGCAGCCAGGGGAGACAAGTCCAGAGATGCTGCAGCCAGGGGAGACAAGTCCAGAGATGCTGCAGCCAGGGGAGACAAGTCCAGAGATGCTGCAGCCAGGGGAGACAAACCCAGAGATGCTGCAGCCAGGGGAGACAAACCCAGAGATGCTGCACCCAGGGGAGACAAGTCCAGAGATGCTGCAGCCAGGGGAGACAAGTCCAGAGATGCTGCAGCCAGGGGAGACAAGTCCAGAGATGCTGCAGCCAGGGGAGACAAACCCAGAGATGCTGCAGCCAGGGGAGACAAACCCAGAGATGCTGCAGCCAGGGGAGACAAGTCCAGAGATGCTGCAGCCAGGGGATACAAGTCCAGAGATGCTGCAGCCAGGGGAGACAAGTCCAGAGATGCTGCAGCTATGGGAGACAAGTCCAGAGATGCTGCAGCCAGGGGAGACAAGTCCAGAGATGCTGCAGCCAGGGGAGACAAACCCAGAGATGCTGCAGCCAGGGGAGACAAACCCAGAGATGCTGCAGCCAGGGGAGACAAGTCCAGAGACGCTGCAGCCACAGGACACGAGTCCGGAGATGCTGCAGCCACGGGAGACGAATTTGGAGATGCAGCTAGAAGACACAAGTTCAGAGACGCTATAGCCATGAGAGACAAGTCCGGAGACGCTGCAGCCATGAGAGACAAACCCATAAATGCTGTAAGGCAGGGGAGACAAGTCAGTAGATGCTGGAACAAGCAGAGACAAGTGTGGAGACGCTGCAGCCAGGGGAGACAAGTTCGGAGACACTGTAGCCATGGGAGACATGTCCGGAGACTCTGCAGCCAGGTGAAACAACTCTGGAGATGATACAGCCATGGAAGACAAGTCTGGAAATGCTGCAGCCAGGTGAGACCACTCCAAAGATGCTGCAGCTATTGGGGCATGTTTAGGCCACACAGGCTGCTCACAGTAATACAACCAATATGCAGCATGGTGCTTTGTGTTGAAAAATGGCTTCTGGGACACTGTAATTTGGTTGTGGAACCAGTGGTATTGCCATTTCACCAATATATTGCTGAGCTGTTTAACTTGAATGAGGACAAGACTGTTCTGGTGACTACATTATGCCACCCTGTACAATATCCTGGGAGTAGGAGGGATCAGTATGACGTTCCATCATGTGGCCTGTCCATGGTGTTACCAACGTGGTCTCCAGACTAATCTCTGGCTATTTTTGCATCTAAAACAAAAACCGAATTCATAAAGAGGACAGACCCCTATTCAGGCCTCCTTTGCCGTTATGCTCTGCACCATGATAGCCATGAAAAGCAGTAGCAAGTGGTTAGTGGACACCGGTAGTTGGATGTCCGGCTCGTAGCCCAATATTGTTCAAACACTTTCTGTAGACACTGATTAATATCTTAGGCTTAGACTTGCTATGCGATATCCAATATCAATTGCACTACAGAATGGATCAATTGCGGAACCGATGGTACATCCCCTTCTCCAAAGTGTCCCAGGACTGGTCAGCTCCAGGCCACGTGTTGCTAGTGTTACCGGGAGCAGTCTGCATGACCTTAATATGCTCCCATGGTGGCAGCATATCCATATTTGTCTCCCGTGGTAGCAGCCTCTCTGGACTGGTCTCCCGTGGCTGCAGCATCTGTGGACTTGTCTCTATTGAGCAAATCTGGATGTCATTGATCGGTGATTACACAGGCGCTGCCAGCAGAGGATCTTGATGATTTGCCCAAGTGCATTCAGCGGCAGAACCTTCCTCAAACAACCATTATTAACCTTAGCTATGGCAGCCGAGGCTGGGCGTGCCGGGATTTCAGCACGTGGCTCATACTCCACACTGAATTCATAAAAATGTTTTGAAAAATTTGTTTTCATTTTTTAATCATTTGCAGAACAATAACTTGTCTAACTATTCTATGGTTTCCATAATACCCAGGTTATAGCACCTGTAAATATACAATTATATACAGGAGATGCCCAGGTTATACCAGCTGTACATATATAATTATATACAGGAGATGCCCAGGTTATACCAGCTGTAAATATATAATTATATACAGGAGATGCCCAGGTTATACCAGCTGTACATATATAATTATATACAGGAGATACCCAGGTTATACCAGCTGTACATATATAATTATATACAGGAGATGCCCAGGTTATACTAGCTGTACATATATAATTATATACAGGAGATGCCCAGGTTATACCAGCTGTACATATATAATTATATACAGGGGATGTCCAGGTTATACCGGCTGTACATATATAATTATATACAGGAGATGCCCAGGTTATACCAGCTGTACATATATAATTATATACAGGAGATGCCCAGGTTATACCAGCTGTACATATATAATTATATACATGAGATGCCCAGGTTATACCGGCTGTACATATATAATTATATACAGGAGATGCTCAGGTTATACCAGCTGTACATGTATAATTATATACAGGAGATGCCCAGCTTATACCGGCTGTACATATATAATTATATACAGGAGATGCCCAGGTTATACCAGCTGTACATATATAATTATATACAGGAGATGCTCAGGTTATACCGGCTGTACATATATAATTATATACAGGAGATGCCCAGGTTATACCAGCTGTACATATATAATTATATACAGGAGATGCCCAGGTTATACCGGCTGTACATATATAATTATATACAGGAGATGCCCAGGTTATACCAGCTGTACATATATAATTATATACAGGAGATGCCCAGGTTATACCAGCTGTACATATATAATTATATACATGAGATGCCCAGGTTATACCGGCTGTACATGTATAATTATATACAGGAGATGCTCAGGTTATACCAGCTGTACATGTATAATTATATACAGGAGATGCCCAGCTTATACCGGCTGTACATATATAATTATATACAGGAGATGCCCAGGTTATACCAGCTGTACATATATAATTATATACATGAGATGCCCAGGTTATACCGGCTGTACATATATAATTATATACAGGAGATGCTCAAGTTATACCAGCTGTAAATATATAATTATATACAGGAGATGCCCGGGTTATACCGGCTGTACATATATAATTATATACAGAAAATGCCCTTGTTATACCAGCTGTACATATATAATTATATACAGAAAATGCCCTGGTTATACCGGCTGTACATATATAATTACATACATTAGATGCCCAGGTTATAACAGCTGTACATATATAATTATATACAGGAGATGCCCAGGTTATACCAGCTGCACATATATAATTATATACAGGAGATACCCGGGTTATACCGGCTGTACATATATAATTATATACAGGAGATGCCCAGGTTATATCAGCTGTACATATGTAATTATATACAGGAGATGCCCAGGTTATACCGGCTGTACATATATAATTATATACAGGAGATGCCCAGGTTATACCAGCTGTACATATATAATTATATACAGGAGATGCCCGGGTTATACCGGCTGTACATATATAATTATATACAGGAGATGCCCGGGTTATACCGGCTGTACATATATAATTATATACAGGAGATGCCCAGGTTATACCGGCTGTACATATATAATTATATACAGGAGATGTCCGGGTTATACCGGCTGTACATATATAATTATATACAGGAGATGCCCGGGTTATACCGGCTGTATATATATAATTATATACAGGAGATGCCCGGGTTATACCGGCTGTATATATATAATTATATACAGGAGATACCCAGGTTATACCGGCTGTACATATATAATTATATACAGGAGATACCCAGGTTATACCGGCTGTACATATATAATTATATACAGGAGATGCCCGGGTTATACCGGCTGTACATATATAATTATATACAGGAGATGCCCGGGTTATACCGGCTGTACATGTATAATTATATACAGGAGATGCCCGGGTTATATCGGCTGTACATACATAATTATATACAGGAGATGCCAGGTTATACCAGCTGTACATATATAATTATATACAGGAGATGCACAGGTTATACCAGCTGTACATATATAATTATATACAGGAGATGCCCGGGTTATACCAGCTGTACATATATAATTATATACAGGAGATGCCCGGGTTATACCAGCTGTACATATATAATTATATACAAGAGATGCCCGGGTTATACCAGCTGTACATATATAATTATATACAGGAGATGCCCAGGTTATACCGGCTGTACATATATAATTATATACAGGAGATGCCCAGGTTATACCAGCTGTACATATATAATTATATACAGGGGATGCCCGGGTTATACCGGCTGTACATATATAATTATATACAGGAGATGCCCAGGTTATACCAGCTGTACATATATAATTATATACAGGGGATGCCCGGGTTATACCGGCTGTACATATATAATTATATACAGGAGATGCCCAGGTTATATCAGCTGTACATATATAATATACAGGAGATGTCCAGGTTATACCGGCTGTACATATATAATTATATACAGGAGATGCCCAGGTTATACCGGCTGTACATATATAATTATATACAGGAGATGCCCAGGTTATACCAGCTGTACATATATAATTATATACAGGGGATGCCCGGGTTATACCGGCTGTACATATATAATTATATACAGGAGATGCCCAGGTTATACCGGCTGTACATATATAATTATATACAGGAGATGCCCAGGTTATACCAGCTGTACATATATAATTATATACAGGGGATGCCCGGGTTATACCGGCTGTACATATATAATTATATACAGGAGATGCCCAGGTTATATCGGCTGTACATATATAATTATATACAGGAGATGCCCAGGTTATACCGGCTGTACATATATAATTATATACAGGAGATGCCCAGGTTATACCAGCTGTACATATATAATTATATACAGGGGATGCCCGGGTTATACCGGCTGTACATATATAATTATATACAGGGGATGCCCAGGTTATACCAGCTGTACATATATAATTATATACAGGGGATGCCCGGGTTATACCGGCTGTACATATATAATTATATACAGGAGATACCCAGGTTATACCAGCTGTACATATATAATTATATACAGGAGATGCCCGGGTTATACCGGCTGTACATATATAATTATATACAGGAGATGCCCAGGTTATACCAGCTGTACATATATAATTATATACAGGAGATGCCAGGTTATACCGGCTGTACATATATAATTATATACAGGGGATGCCCAGGTTATACCAGCTGTACATATATAATTATATACAGGGGATGCCCGGGTTATACCGGCTGTACATATATATTTATATACAGGAGATACCCAGGTTATACCGGCTGTACATATATAATTATATACAGGAGATGCCCAGGTTATACCGGCTGTACATATATAATTATATACAGGAGATGCCCAGGTTATACCAGCTGTACATATATAATTATATACAGGAGATGCCCAGGTTATACCAGCTGTACATATATAATTATATACAGGAGATGCCCGGGTTATACCGGCTGTACATATATAATTATATACAGGAGATGCCCAGGTTATACCAGCTGTACATATATAATTATATACAAGAGATACCCAGGTTATACCAGCTGTACATGTATAATTATATACAGGAGATGCCCAGGTTATACCGGCTGTAGATATATAATTATATACAGGAGATGCCCAGGATATACCAGCTGTACGTATATAATTGTATACAGGAGATGTCCAGGTTATACCGGCTGTACATGTATAATTATATACAGGAGATGCCCAGGTTATACCGGCTGTACATATATAATTATATACAGGAGATACCCAGGTTATACCAGCTGTACATATATAATTATACACAGGGGATGCCCAGGTTATACCGGCTGTACATATATAATTATATACAGGAGATGCCCAGGTTATACCAGCTGTACATATATAATTACAAAGCATAATCCCCAGGTTATACCGGCTGTACATATATAATTATATACAGGGGATGCCCAGGTTATACTGGCTGTACATATATAATTATATACAGGAGATGCCCGGGTTATACCGGCTGTACATATATAACTATATACAGGAGATGCCCAGGTTATACCGGCTGTACATATATAATTATATACAGGAGATGCCCAGGTTATACCGGCTGTACATATATAATTATATACAGGAGATGCCCAGGTTATACCAGCTGTACATATATAATTACAAAGCATAATCCCCAGGTTATACCGGCTGTACATATATAATTATATACAGGGGATGTCCAGGTTATACTGGCTGTACATATATAATTATATACAGGAGATGCCCGGGTTATACCGGCTGTACATATATAACTATATACAGGAGATGCCCAGGTTATACCGGCTGTACATATATAATTATATACAGGAGATGCCCAGGTTATACCGGCTGTACATATATAATTATATAAAGGAGATGCCCGGGTTATACTGGCTGTACATATATAATTATATACAGGAGATGCCCAGGTTATACCGGCTGTACATATATAATTATATACAGGAGATGCCCAGGTTATACCAGCTGTACATATATAATTATATACAGGAGATGCCCAGGTTATACCGGCTGTACATATATAATTATATACAGGAGATGTCCGGGTTATACCGGCTGTACATATATAATTATACACAGGAGATGCCCGGGTTATACCGGCTGTACATATATAATTATATACAGGAGATGCCCAGGTTATACCAGCTGTACATATATAATTATATACAGGAGATGCCCAGGTTATACCAGCTGTACATATATAATTATATACAGGAGATGCCCAGGTTATACCGGCTGTACATATATAATTATATACAGGAGATGCCCAGGTTATACCGGCTGTACATATATAATTATATACAGGAGATGCCCAGGTTATACCGGATGTACATATATAATTATATACAGGAGAGGCCCAGGTTATACCGGCTGTACATATATAATTATATACAGGAGAGGCCCAGGTTATACCGGCTGTACATATATAATTATATACAGGAGATGCCCAGGTTATATCAGCTGTACATATATAATTATATACAGGAGAGGCCCAGGTTATACCGGATGTACATATATAATTATATACAGGAGAGGCCCAGGTTATACCGGCTGTACATATATAATTATATACAGGAGAGGCCCAGGTTATACCAGCTGTACATATATAATTATATACAGGAGAGGCCCAGGTTATACCAGCTGTACATATATAATTATATAAAGGAGACGCCCAGGTTATACCAGCTGTACATATATAATTATATACAGGAGATGCCCAGGTTATACCAGATGTACATATATAATTATATACAGGAGATGCCCAGGTTATACCAGCTGTACATATATAATTATATACAGGAGATGCCCAGGTTATACCAGCTGTACATATATAATTATATACAGGAGAGGCCCAGGTTATACCAGCTGTACATATATAATTATATACAGGAGATACCCAGGTTATACCGGCTGTACATATATAATTATATACAGGAGATGCCCAGGTTATACCAGCTGTACATATATAATTATATACAGGAGATGCCCAGGTTATACCAGCTGTACATATATAATTATATACAGGAGATACCCAGGTTATACCAGCTGTACATATATAATTATATACAGGAGATGCCCAGGTTATACCGGCTGTATATATATAATTATATACAGGAGATGCCCGGGTTATACCAGCTGTACATATGTAATTATATACAGGAGATGCCCAGGTTATACCAGCTGTACATATATAATTATATACAGGAGATGCCCAGGTTATACCAGCTGTACATATATAATTATATACAGGAGAGGCCCAGGTTATACCGGATGTACATATATAATTATATACAGGAGAGGCCCAGGTTATACCGGCTGTACATATATAATTATATACAGGAGAGGCCCAGGTTATACCAGCTGTACATATATAATTATATATAGGAGAGGCCCAGGTTATACCAGCTGTACATATATAATTATATACAGGAGAGGCCCAGGTTATACCGGATGTACATATATAATTATATACAGGAGAGGCCAAGGTTATACCGGCTGTACATATATAATTATATACAGGAGATGCCCGGGTTATACCGGCTGTACATATATAATTATATACAGGAGAGGCCCAGGTTATACCAGCTGTACATATATAATTACAAAGCATAATCCCCAGGTTATAGCAGTATTATTCTAGATGCCTGTTTCTCGGGGTGCAGACGTATCAGGGTCCCCTTCACTTTGTATATGGCTTTTCTGGGGCCCCTTACGCAGGTGGGCGCCTTCCCCTTCTCCCTATTTTATCTTGGTGGCGTTTTTCAGGCCATTTTAATACCTAACTACAAAAGAATTAAGAAAAAATTCACTTTCAAAAGAAAAATGTCGGCACTTAATCTGTCGGCGCGCGCAGATCTGAAGACATTTATCAAACCTTGAGTAATTTGTGTCTTGGCTCGGCTTCTGAATTTCAGTAAAGCATCTGTGGCCGCAGATTCCCCGATATTACTGTGGCTGCGATGTGCCGTCCGGCAAGATTAATAACATGAATGTGTTTTACATCAATTAGAGGAGGGAATTGACGTTCCTTTGTGGGAGAAGGCGACAGCCTTAACAATACCCATCAGGGCCGGACGAGCTTTTCACGGCTTTTTTTTCTTCTTGAGACTTGTGTCTATATTGATTTTTAATTTTCTGACTAATAAATGGCCAGAAAAAAGCTCATTGTGTGATGTATTGTGTAGTACCGCTAACACGGCTGTAGTGCCGCAATCAGTGAGGCTGAGAAAGAGAAAATGTTTCCCAATAAAATGGCCATAGCCTTAGAAACTAAAAAAACGTGGCCCTATAACCCGATACTACCTGCGCCACCATTGGCCCCAATAACATTGGCCCCCCAAAACTCACGGCCAGTGGCATAACTTGAGGTGTGCCAGGGTCCCCAACTATCAGGGGTAATATCTGGTACTCACTTATTACTCTCCTGCTTTCACCCCTGATTTGACACAAATTGTTCGAACTTCCGGTAATTTTGAATGCACTTCCTAGTTTATTGATTGGACAATTTGGGGATGGGGTGTGGATTGGCGGGGGAGGGGGGGGAGGCTGGGGCTTGCACCCTATTGTGGATTCACCGGCCTTCAGTAAATGTTTGCAACCATCAGGATTGCTTTGCAGCTCCATACATGCTGAGCGCTATTCCACAACCGCTCTAAACCAGTACATGACAAAGACCACTTAACTAAAAAGAAGTAACAGTTCATCAATACTTTAAGACATGAAGATCAGCCAATCCAGAAAATTGCTAGAAACTTGAAGGTGCATTTATAAAAACATCAATCACTATGGTGAAAGTAGCTCTTAAGGAACACTGAGCACAACGTCTGCTGCAGAGGATAAGTTCATCAAAGTTACCAACTTCAGAAACTACTAATTGACAGCATCTCAGATAATAGCTCTCAGAAATTATGCACAGATATCAAGAACAAACACATCTCACCATCAACTGTCCAGAAGAGACAGACCTTTATGGGCAAATAGAGGTAAAGAAGTCACTAACCCTTAGAAAGACTTCTTTGGACATTAGATCAATAGAAATGTGTACCGTGAGTAGTCAAAATTTGAGATTTTTTTTAACCAATAGTCATGCCTTTGTGAAACGCAGAAAATTGGAGTGGTTGGATGGTTTCTACATGTGTGGATTCGACTATGGGGTGAACTCAATGGACTTAAGTCTACCTTCAACCTTAAAAATCTTTGAAACTATAAGCCTGGTGGGGAAGGGGGTTGGTGCTTTGCTGTGACACTAGTCATGATTTACTCCAGGCACACTTACCTATCATGGCCACCATAACATTCTGCACCAAGATGGTTTGTACATAGTGGGACCATCATATGTACTGGAACAGGACAATGACCCAAAATATATTATTAGACTATTAGGGATTATGTGACCAAGAATGAGAGGGATGGATGTTGCATCAGATTACATGGCCTCCACAATCACCTGAAGGTTTTACAATGGCCCTCACAGTCCACTGATCTGAACATCATTGAAAATCTGTGGCTAGACCTCAAAAAAGAGCAGAGCATGCAAGACGAGCCAGGAATCTCACAGAACTGGAAGATGAGCCAGGAATCTCACAGAACCGGAAGACATCTCCAAGGAAGAATGGATGAAAATCCCTCAAACAAGAATTGAAAACACTCTTGGCTGCTTTTGGAAGCTGTGATGCTTGGGGTGCTAGTAGGTACTAACCATGCAGGTTGTCCAAACTTTTGCATTGGTCCATTTTCATTTTTTTTGCTAATCTTAAAATAGAAAACATGAAAAAATATATACCATATTTTTCAGATTATAAAATGTACTTTTCCTCCCAAAAATTTAGGAGGAAAGTGAGGGGTGCGTCTTATAATCCGGATGTAGCTTACCGGGAGGTGGTGGAGGGGAGTAGCAGGAGGCAGGGGCAATGCTGCGGCGGCTGTGCAGGGTCTGAACGGATGGGCACGGGCTGCGGCGGCTGAACACTGGTTGAGGCGGCGGTGAGTGCTTCAAACAATGGCGCCCGGAGTCTGTATGTGCGCAGATGAGGCTCTCGGCTCAAGATCTCATCTGTGCACACACCACCTCTGGCCCGTTGATCTCCCAGCAGTGGACTTAAGGAAAATGGCGCCCAGAGGTGGTGCGTGCGCAGATGAGATTTCAGGTGCCATTTCTTTGAAGCCCGCACTGCCGACCGAGCATCTGGGACACCTGCCACACTGCCTTGCTCTACACAACCTCCACAGCCAGCACAGCAACCACCACTGCTAGCACAGCCGCCCCCACCGCTGCCAGCACAGCAACCACCGCTGCCAGCACAGCAACCACCACTGCCAGCACAGCAACCACCACTGCTAGCATAACCACCCCCACCACTGCCAGCACAGCAACCACCACTGACAGCACAGCCGCCCCCACCGCTGCCAGCACAGCAACCACCGCTGCCAGCACAGCAACCACCACTGCTAGCATAACCACCCCCACCACTGCCAGCACAGCAACCACCGCTGCCAGCACAGCAACCACCACTGCCAGCACAGCAACCACCACTGCTAGCATAACCACCCCCACCACTGCCAGCACAGCAACCACCACTGCCAGCACAGCAACCACCACTGCTAGCACAGCCGCCCCCACCGCTGCCAGCACAGCAACCACCACTGCCAGCACAGCCCTCACCGCAGGCAGCACAGCAACCACCACTGTCAGCACAGCCGCCCCCACCGCTGCCAGCACAGCAACCACCACCACTGCCAGCACAGCAACCACCACTGCCAGCACAGCAACCACCACTGCCAGCACAGCCGCCCCCACCGCTGCCAGCACAGCAACCACCGCTGCCAGCACAGCAACCACCGCTGCCAGCACAGCAACCACCACCACTGCCAGCACAGAAACCACCACCACTGCCAGCACAGCAACCACCACTGCCAGCACAGCAACCACCACTGCCAGCACAGCCGCCCCCACCGCTGCCAGCACAGCAACCACCACTGCCAGCACAGCAACCACCACTGCCAGCACAGCCGCCCCCACCGCTGCCAGCACAGCAACCACCACTGCCAGCACAGCAACCACCACTGCCAGCACAGCCCGAACCGCAGCCAGCACAGCAACCACCGCAGCCAGCACAGCCCGAACCGCAGCCAGCACAGCCCCCACCGCAGCCAGCACAGCCCCCACCGCAGCCAGCACAGCCCCCAGCACAGCAACCACCACTGCCAGCATAACCACCCACCGCAGCCAGCACAACCACCCCCACCACAGCCAGCATAGCAACCACCGCTGCCAGCACAGCCGTCCCCACCGCTGCCAGCACAACCAACCCCACTGCTGCCAGCACAGCCGTTCCCACCACTGCCAGCACAGCCATACCCACCGCAGCCGTACCCGCCGCAGCCAGCACAGCAGCCAGTATCGCCCTACTCCAGCACCCTCCTGCTTCCAGAGACCACGCTCCACCACTGCTGCGGCCCCCTCCAGTAAGACACCAGCAGAGTACAAGACGGACCACATTTTTTTTTACCTTTTTTATCTCTAAATTTGGGGTACGTCTTATAATTCGGTGCATTTTATAAAACGAAAGATACGGTATATTTCTTTGCCTAAAATACAAAGGAAATGTGTCATCTGTAACTTTATGCGTTTTAGAGATCATTTCATCTTCAACTTGCTTAACTATTCATAATTACCGAAATTTTGACCAGGGGTGTCCAAACTTTTACATAGCACTTTATGTAAACAAAATGAGTACACACTGGTTAAAAACTAAATGAAATGATGGTTCCCTTCCCCTCGCTCTGGAATCAGCCTCGTATCCTCTCTGCAGAGTGCGGGAAGCTCGGGGAATACTTGATATTCAGAAAGTGAAACGATCGCCGGCTTCCCGCGGTACATTGCAGTGATATGGAAAGCATAGGGCTCGTAATTTTCTAAATGTGGTTCTTATTGAGCGAATTTGGTGCCAGGAATGGAAGCAATCTGCAACATTCGCCGATATGGACGGAGAACAGTTGGTTTTTAAGGGATTTTGTCTTTTTTAAAAAATTAAAAAATATATATATATTTTCCAGATCCAGGAGGACTTGCCATTTTCTGCTTCATGTAGTAATTAGAGCTGAAATGTTCTGAGCAGTAAAGTTACAATAATCCAGCACAATTGGAAACAATTAGGTAACAGATTATTGCAAATTGTAATTAATCAGGATCAGACGGTCACATTGCCTTATTGCTCACAGATCCACTACTTGTAAATGAGTAAAATCTACTTGCTTTTAGTGCTGTAGAGGTTAAGAACTCTTACCTATCTAGCTATCCTTTGGAGTCTTAATCCCAGGTGCAGATCTTTTGTGACTAATCCCCTTCACTATAAATAGTCACGTGTCTTACCATCTGATGCCGGTTATAGAATTTCTATTCTTATCCTGACAACTTTGGAAGGAGCTAGTCTCTGGAAGAAGCTGAGGAGTCGTGGCAATTGCAGCTGTGGTGTTTAGCTGCATTGGAGGAGCTTGTAGTATCCTACCAGCAAATACCTTATAAAACTATTAAAATTATATATATATATATATTCATTCACTGATTCATTATTAAAACCACCTAAACAAACCAATACATAAAGATATAGAATATACAGATAGAGTTTACAGATAGGACGTCCAAAAATATGACCTCCTTCTTTGGGGATCCACTCACTGTTTCCTAAGAGGATATATCTGCCCTACCTAACAATGGAGGTTTGACACCCTGAGTTTTAGTGGTGCCCCATGCCACGTCGGCTCTCACTATATGCTGTCCCCCTTCTCCCTGATTGCTCCCAGTCAGGATTAAATTAGTATTGAACAAATAGGGTATGTTAATAACATTAACCAAACCTATTCAGGAGGGATTTAATATAAACAGTACTTATCCCATGTGTTGTACAGGTAGTCAAGCAAGGACGCCATATAAATAATAGTCTATTTACAATTAAGTAACACACAGAAATTCTCCATCCCCCCACCTATTTATTGGGGTTCATCAGAAGACTGCCTCTGTATAAGTGTTACTTTTGTGTCTAGTTTCCCCCTGTCCGTCTCCCTTCCTTTGTGCTTTAGCATTACAGTGTTGAGACTGGTGCACCTGCCAGCCTTCTCACTAGCCAGGGTGAGATCAGGACAGCAAGGGGCCTAGGCACATGATCAACGATGGGGGAAAGGACACGTATATGGACATTATGGAGTGCAATGATCAGCCTCAGGTGAGTAGCAGGTGGTGACCCCGCTCCCTTTGCCCTAGCATCAGGACCCACAGTTGTATCATGTGCCTTGTGTACTCTGTGTGTTGTGGCGCTCTCCAGGAGTTACCTTATAACTGGTGTAAACCCTTTAGTCATTGCATAACACTTTTCTACATCCCTATCCCCAAGTAATTCTTTTTGTGAATCCACACATAAATAGTGCCCCTACTGAAGCCTCTTAGTGTTCCCGCACAGTTTAATACCTCTTTTATGGCTCCCATTCAGTAGGATGCTTTAAAGATGCCACCACAGTGCCACCTTACACACAGTGCAATACAACCACAGTGCCTCCTTTATACTTTTTGAAGCATTCATAATTCACCTTACACATTGATGCCCCCAAAGTGCCTCCCACACATATTGAAATGCCCACAGTGCCCACAAAAAGTGCCTCTTACACACAGTAGATGCCAACAGTGCCCTCACAAAGTATAATGCCTTTACACTGCCCTCACAAATTATAATGCCTCTACAGTGCCCTCACACAGTATAATGCCTGTACAGTGCCCTCATAAAGTACAATGCCTCTACAGTGCCCTCACAAAATATAATGCCTCTACAGTGCCCTCACACAGTATAATGCCTCCACAGTGCCCTCATAAAGTACAATGCCTCTACAGTGCCCTCACAAAATATAATGCCTCTACAGTGCCCTCACACAGTATAATGCCTCCACAGTGCCCTCACACAGTATAATGCCTCTACAGTGCCCTCACACAGTATAATGCCTCTACAGTGCCCTCACACAGTATAGTGCCTCTACAGTGCCCTCACACAGTATAATGTCTCTACAGTGCCCTCACACAGTATAATGCCTCCACAGTGCCCTCACACAGTATAATGTCTCTACAGTGCCCTCACACAGTATAATGCCTCTACAGTGCCCTCACACAGTATAATGTCTCTACAGTACAGTGCCCTCACAAAGTATAATGCCTCTACAGTGCCCTCACAAAGTATAATGCCTCTACAGTGCCCTCACAAAGTATAATGCCCCTACAGTGCCCTCACAAAGTATAATGCCTCTACAGTGCCCTCACAAAGTATAATGCCTCTACAGTGCCCTCACAAAGTATAATGCCTCCACAGTTCCCTCGCACAGTGAAATGCTTCTGTGGCGCCCTGGACTAGGCAGGTCGTCACAGGTAACACACAAACACCCCCACCCCACTAGACAGTAACATTAGCCAAACACAAAATCCTTGTTGCCTCCCTCCAGTGTCTGATGTCCACACCAGGTGGGGCGGAGCCAAGCGGTTGGCCCCACCCACCGAGGAGTTCACAGGCCTGGAGGCGGGAAAAGTGAGAGAACGAGTTTGGAGTTTAAGGGTATGTGCGCACGTTGCTTTTTACCTGCTTTTTACCTGCTTTTTTGCTGCTTTTTCTTCTGCGCTGTTTAATGCCAAAATGGATGTGTTCTTCTATTCAAGCAAAGTCTATGGGAATTTGGGTTTCTTGTTCACACTATGTTGTTCAAAATGCTGCCTTTTTGTGGCAGAACTTTGGTCAAAAACTCAGCTTTTCAAAGAAGCAACATGTCAATTGTTTTTGCCATTTGGGTTTTGCACTGCAAAGCTGAGTTTTTGACCAAAGTTCTGCCACAAAAAGGCAGCATTTTGAACAACATAGTGTGAACAAGAAACCCAAATTCCCATAGACTTTGCTTGAATAGAAGAACACATCCATTTTGGCATTAAACAGCGCAGAAGAAAAAGCAGCAAAAAAGCAGGTAAAAAGCAGGTAAAAAGCAACGTGCGCACATACCCTAAAGTGTGAGGAGTAAACACTTGGGTGTCTGGGTTTGTGGCCCAGGCACTGACAACAAGGTTGGCAGACGGTGGTGGCCGTCTGCAGGAGTGGTGAAGCAACGCGGAACCGTAAGACCGGGGTCGGGCGTTGGCCCGCCGGTACCGACCGGGGAGCGAAGTGAAGCCAGCACACACAGGCAGGGCCATCGGACCCCGACCAGGCTTGGAACCGCCGACAATAGTCAAATCCGAGTGTGACCGGAACCCCAGGGGTTTCCTAACAGCCAAAGACCCGATAGAAGGCAACCGCCCACACCGTGAGGGTATACAGCTACCGCCTAAGGCTAGAGACCCAAGGGCCAGCGCCTGCGGGCAAACGGGCTCCTCCGGCATTTATACACCGAGGAGCGGACTACCGTTGGGGATCCACCGTAGTCAAACAAGTACACTAAGGTGCAGGGAAAGACAGCCGCCATCACCTGTCCGGGGAGAGACACTGCAGCCGGCTGCGGAACCCGTCCATCCAGCCGTTTGGTTTACCGAGGACTTTGTGCATCTCTTACTGAGTGAGTACACCCATGCCATCCGGCACCGCGCCGCGCTGTCCCTGCAACCCTGCACCTCACCAACCCTGCCTCCCCGTCACACCACCGGGCCTCGGGACCACCGACCCCTACCCACGGAGGGGAAAAACAACATCCCAGCTGCTCCCTACCATCGCTCCCGGGATCCCAGTCACCACCAGCGGTGGTGCCCATCTTCACCACAACCCGTGGGTGGTGTCACGGACTAAATCCCCCAAACCAACCACCCCTTTCACTCACGGGTGAGGAGCGCCGCTCGAGTCCCTGGATCCGGCCCACCGCTCGAGCCACTGAACAGCAGCAGCCGCGCCGGACCCGAGCGTTAGCGAGCGCACGGCGGCGGCGTCCTCCCCGCCCGCGACAACTTGGCGTCACGAACAGGATTGATCCCCTCTACTTACCAGTAGAAGTGCACCTTGTGATCTCCGCCGGCGGTGTCCGGCCGAAAATTTTGAAGCGTTGCCATCTTGGCGCGAAAATCTCCCGCTCGAGCGTCTTCTCCGAGCAGGGAAGGCGCGAAAGTGAAGCCCCGCTCCCAACAAGCGGAAGTGCTGAGGAGAACCAAGGGGGGGGCGGGTGTGTGTCTGCCTAATGTAGCCGAGGCTATAAAAGCGGGGACGCCAGGACTCTGCAAATATACCCGGTTCCTGGAAGCAGCTTGCAACATGTCCGCACCACCTGAGAGGCCTGAGTCTCCGGAGCCTGCCCCAGGGACAGCGGCTTGGCTGAATACCCAAGTGATGCTGCTGTGCTGCCGTAACCGGGCCCAAGTACGGGACCTGCAAGATCGCTGGACCGCTGAGATGGAGGAGCTGGCTGCGGTCATGCGGGCGCATGAAATAGAGACCATGCTAGAGGAGCTGGTGAGTGACCCACGCCCTTGTGTCCCTGCGGGACCGGCCGCTGCGGCTGAAGGGTTCGGTCTACCCCTGGCCCCAGCAGGGCCCGACCCATCGCCTGTGCTGACCGCCCGTACAACCCCGCTCAGACTGCCGTCCCCGATGAAGGTGGCGGAGTACGTGTTGCCCCGCTAGGGCCCGGAGGCCCGAGAGGAAGCCAGCCAATCAATATCTGGAGCGGGTGACTTAGAAGAACAGATGGCAGACCTCCATACACCGGCCAATGACGGGTCACTTGCCACTGAGGAGCCACGAGTCTGGGCTCAGCTGGAAACAGTTACCGACCTGCCAAGCCCCACCATTAGCCCCCTGGAGTCAGATGACCGCAGCTCGGGGGCGGACACAGAACCGGTCTCGGAGTCCGAGGAAGCGGGTGAGAGTCTTCCCAACGGCAATGCGCCAGTAGCTTTCTATGTCCCGCGTGGTGGAGGGAACGGATACCGGGCGGCCCTCTCCCACCAGGCCTGCCACCGGATGTTTGCAATATTAACAGCGGAGGGCGAGGCCACCTCAGAGGAAGAGGTGGAGGTGGAATAGGCAGCGGTCCTCCGTTGCAAGCAAGTTGTCCCCCGTTGGGACCATCAGCAGTTTAAATGAATGACAAAAATCAACTGAAGATCATCTGATTAGCTACAGTGATTATCCCGGCCATTGCCGGCAAGTTGTCCCCGGAGGGACTCTGTGTGTTTTACTACCCACATGACGAACTACTCATGAACATGGCCGAGAACTGGCAGGCCACCCACGAACTGGTGGGCTTGTAAATAGTTTTGTGGGATGGAAACCGTTGCCGCCTCCGGAGAGGCAGATTGGAGGATGGGCCCGCAGCAGAGCAGGCTGGGGCCCGGCCACCACCAGGACCAGTGGCCATCCTCCGGGGGTCAGGGGTCCCCCTGGACGTGGGGTCCCCTGAAGCGACAGCCGGGTGCGAGTACCCGTACCCGTTCCCGCTCGGGCAGCCTGAACCTGGACTGTGGTCAAGGGGTGCTGCCCACTTCTTAGGGGCAGCATCAGGGCTAGGTTGCTTGGGTGGGAGAGCGGAAGACATCCGTCCGTCTGTCATTATTAAAAGTGTTTTTATATGTGCAACGTTTAAGTGACCTAACAAAAATGCTTATGTTGGAAATGTTTACGTGTTATTTATGTTTTTACAGTTTTTGAAACAAATAAAAGAGGTGATGGACGGGCAGCCCGCGGGCGGTCTGCATTTCACCAAGGGGGAATGTGGTGCCCTGGACTAGCCAGGTCGTCTCAGGTAACACACAAACACCCCCACCCCGATTAGACAGTAACATTAGCCAAACACAAAATCCTTGTTTCCTCCCTCCATGGTCTGATGTCCACACCAGGTGGGGCGGAGCCAAGCGGTTGGCCCCACCCACCGAGGAGTTCACAGGCCTGGAGGCGGGAAAAGTGAGAGAACGAGTTTGGAGTTTGAAGTGTGAGGAGTAAACACTTGGGTGTCTGGGTTTGTGGCCCAGGCACTGACAACAAGGTTGGCAGACGGTGGTGTCCGTCTGCAGGAGTGGTGAAACAACGCGGAACCGTAGGACCGGGGTCGGGCGTTGGCCCGCCGGTACCGACCGGGGAGCAAATTGAAGCCAGCACACACAGGCAGGACCATCGGACCCCGACCAGTCTTGGAGCCGCCGACAATAGTCAAATCCAACTGTGACCGGAACCCCAGGGGTTTCCTAACAGCCAAAGACCCGATAGAAGGCAACCACCCACACCCAGAGGGTATACAGCTACCGCCTAAGGCTAGAGACCCAAGGGCCAGCGCCTGCGGGCAAACGGGCTCCTCCGGCATCCATACACCGGGGAGCGGACTAAGGTTGGGGATCCACCGTAGTCAAACAAGTACACCAAGGTGCAGGGAAAGACAGCCGCCATCACCTGTCCGGGGAGAGACACTGCAGCCAGCTGCGGGACCCGTCCATCCAGCCGTTTGGTTTACCGAGGACTTTGTGCATCTCTTACTGAGTGAGTACACCCGTGCCATCCGGCACCGCGCCGCGCTGTCCCTGCAACCCTGAACCTCACCAGCCCTGCCTCCCCGTCACACCACCGGGCCCCGGGACCACCAAGCCCTACCCACAGAGGGGGAAAACAACATCCCAGCTGCTCCCTACCATCGCTCCTGGGATCCCCGTCACCAGCAGCGGTGGTGCCCATCTTCACCACAACCCGTGGGTGGCGTCACGGACTAAATCCCCCAAACCAACCACCCCTTTCACTCACGGGCGAGGAGCGCCGCTCGAGTCCCTGGATCCGGCCCACCGCTCGAGCCACCGAGCAGCAGCAGCCTCAGCAGCGCCAGACCCGAGCGTTAGCGAGCGCGCGGCGGCGGCGTCCTCCCCGCCCGCGACACTTCTACAGTGCCCTCACAAAGTATAATGCCCCTACAGTGCCCTAACACAGTATAATGCCTCTACAGTGCCCTCACAAAGTATAATGCCCCTACAGTGCCCTCACACAGTATAATGCCTCTATAGTGCCCTCGCACAGTGAAAAGCCTCTACAGTGCCCTCACAAAGTATAATGCCCCTACAATGCCCTCACACAGTATAATGCCTCTACAGTGCCCTCACACAGTATAATGCCTCTACAGTGCCCTCACACAGTATAGTGCCTCTACAGTGCCCTCACACAGTACAATGCCTCTACAGTGCCCTCACACAGTATAGTGCCTCTACAGTGCCCTCACACAGTATAATGCCTGTACAGTGCCCTCACACAGTATAGTGCCTCTACAGTGCCCTCACACAGTACAATGCCTCTACAGTGCCCTCACACAGTACAATGCCTCTACAGTGCCCTCACACAGTACAATGCCTCTACAGTGCCCTCACACAGTATAATGCCTCTACAGTGCCCTCACACAGTATAGTGCCTCTACAGTGACCTCGCACGGTATGATGCCTCTACAG
Organism: Anomaloglossus baeobatrachus; assembly: GCF_048569485.1. Classification (NCBI taxonomy): domain Eukaryota; kingdom Metazoa; phylum Chordata; class Amphibia; order Anura; family Aromobatidae; genus Anomaloglossus; species Anomaloglossus baeobatrachus. Next base: position 24,830,044 of record NC_134359.1, read on the forward strand.
TGCCCTCACACAGTATAATGCCTCTACAGTGCCCTCACACAGTATAATGCCTCTACAGTGCCCTCACACAGTATAGTGCCTCTACAGTGACCTCGCACGGTATGATGCCTCTACAGTGCCCTCGCACAGTGAAATGCCTCTACAGTGCCCTCACACAGTATAATGCCTCTACAGTGCCCTCACACAGTATAATGCCTCTACAGTGCCCTCACACAGTATAATGCCTTTACAGTGACCTCGCACAGTATAGTGCCTCTACAGTGCCCTCACACAGTATAATGCCTCTACAGTGCCCTCACACAGTATAATGCCTCTACAGTGCCCTCACACAGTATAATGCCTTTACAGTGCCCTCACACAGTACAATGCCTCTACAGTGCCCTCGCACAGTATAATGCCTCTACAGTGCCCTCGCACAGTATAATGCCTCTACAGTGCCCTCGCACGGTATAATGCCTCTACAGTGACCTCGCACGGTATAATGCCTCTACAGTGCCCTCACAATGTATAATGCCTCTACAGTGCCCTCACACAGTATAATGCCTCTACAGTGCCCTCACACAGTATAATGCCTTTACAGTGACCTCGCACAGTATAGTGCCTCTACAGTGCCCTCACACAGTATAATGCCTCTACAGTGCCCTCACACAGTATAATGCCTCTACAGTGCCCTCACACAGTATAATGCCTTTACAGTGCCCTCACACAGTACAATGCCTCTACAGTGCCCTCGCACAGTATAATGCCTCTACAGTGCCCTCACACAGTATAATGCCTGTACAGTGCCCTCACACAGTATAATGCCTCTACAGTGCCCTCACACAGTATAATGCCTCTACAGTGCCCTCGCACAGTATAATGCCTCTACAGTGCCCTCGCACGGTATAATGCCTCTACAGTGACCTCGCACGGTATAATGCCTCTACAGTGCCCTCACAATGTATAATGCCTCTACAGTGCCCTCACACAGTATAATGCCTCTACAGTGCCCTCACACAGTATAATGCCTTTACAGTGACCTCGCACAGTATAGTGCCTCTACAGTGCCCTCACACAGTATAATGCCTCTACAGTGCCCTCACACAGTATAATGCCTCTACAGTGCCCTCACACAGTATAATGCCTTTACAGTGCCCTCACACAGTACAATGCCTCTACAGTGCCCTCGCACAGTATAATGCCTCTACAGTGCCCTCACACAGTATAATGCCTCTACAGTGCCCTCGCACAGTATAATGCCTCTACAGTGCCCTCGCACAGTATAATGCCTCTACAGTGCCCTCGCACAGTATAATGCCTCTACAGTGACCTCGCACGGTATAATGCCTCTACAGTGCCCTCACAATGTATAATGCCTCTACAGTGCCCTCACACAGTATAATGCCTCTACAGTGCCCTCACACACAATGATGCCCCCACAGCCTACACACACATTAGGATGTCCCTTCACCAAATACACTTAAAAGCCAACAGCTCCCCAAACATAGGAATACCCTGTTCTAACTTTAAAGGTCGGAAGGCATAAGGTTACTGGCCAATCAAGGAGCCACCGAAATTGAGCAGTGGGAGATCAAATACCCCTGACCTGGTGGTGGTGGTGGTGTTTGGGGGGATTTTTTACTAAACCTAAAAGGTTTTCTCTGTCCTTTCCCTTTAAGTATTGCCCCAATATGACTGCAGTAATATCACATAAAGTCAAATTTACCGTTATTGGCCCCGACATCGAAACAATCAGTTCATCTTCGGCTTTACGACTGCCGGATCACATCACTTTACCGATTCTGTCATTTGCAGTCAATATATTTCAGACGACATGTTGCTTCAGCAAATAAGTCCTGGAGTGATGGAGCCCGGGAAGACGATACATTTAGTGCTTGTAAATTAATCTCCAATGAAACTTCCATCTCTGGACTTATTTAATAGTATTACTTGTCTTGCTGACAAAAGTGAATCACAGTATCTGCTGACGGCAGAATAGATTGCTGCTAATGATTAGTGATGCAGTCTACCCCGCAGTCATCTCTTTCCTGACCCTGCAAGGAAACGCGAATCAATACAATTTTACAATGACATGGAAGCTATGAAAGATGATGGAATCAAAGCATCTATCTTGGTGTTAACGCCGAGGAATCGCTCTTCCTGATAAAACTTTTCGTGAACAGTCTGGTCAAAAGTGAAAAAAAAAAAGAACAGTCTATGGACCACTGATTCAGACAGGATTAAGTCAAATCTCAAGACGACTTCACCCCTAAAATCCAAATTGTCATTTAGTATAATCAATGTCGTCATTTTTCTAAAAACTTTATTTATTTTTATTTATTTTTATTTACTTTTTGGAGGATGGCAATCACTATAGTGCTCAATTCAGGCCCCAAAAAATGTACTACCAAATTTTCTTGAACTTCAGAAATTACCAAGTTTTCTTGGCGTTCAGAAGTTACCAAGTTTTCTTGGAATTTAGAAGTTACCAAGTTTTCTTGGACTTTAGAAGTTACCAAGTTTTCTTGGACTTTAGAAGTTACCACGTTTTCTTGCAGTTCAGAAATTACCAAGTTTTCTTGCAGTTCAGAAATTACCAAGTTTTCTTGCAGTTCAGAAATTACCAAGTTTTCTTGGCGTTCAGAAGTTACCAAGTTTTCTTGGCGTTCAGAAGTTACCAAGTTTTCTTGGCGTTCAGAAGTTACCAAGTTTTCTTGGAGTTCAGAAGTTACCACGTTTTCTAGGAGCTCAGAAGTTACTACGTTTTCTTGCAGTTCAGAAATTACCAAGTTTTCTTGGATTTTAGAAGTTACCAAGTTTTCTTGGAGCTCAAAAGTTACCATGTTTTCTTAAAATTTAGAAGTTACCAAGTTTTCTTGCAGTTCAGAAGTTACCAAGTTTTCTTGGATTTTACAAGTTACCAAGTTTTTTTTGGAATTTAGAAGTTACCAAGTTTTCTTGGAGTTCAGAAGTTACCACGTTTTCTTGGATTTTACAAGTTACCACGTTTTCTTGGATTTTACAAGTTACCAAGTTTTCTTGGAATTTAGAAGTTACCAAGTTTTCTTGGAGTTCAGAAGTTATCACGTTTTCTTGTAGCTCAGAAGTTACCAAGTTTTCTTGCAGTTCAGAAATTATCAAGTTTTCTTGGAGCTCAGAAGTTACCAAGTTTTCTTGCAGTTCAGAAATTACCAAGTTTTCTTGGCGTTCAGAAGTTACCAAGTTTTCTTGGCGTTCAGAAGTTACCAAGTTTTCTTGGCGTTCAGAAGTACCAAGTTTTCTTGGATTTTACAAGTTACCAAGTTTTCTTAGAATTTAGAAGTTACCAAGTTTTCTTGGCGTTCAGAAGTTACCAAGTTTTCTTGGCGTTCAGAAGTTACCAAGTTTTCTTGGATTTTACAAGTTACCAAGTTTTCTTAGAATTTAGAAGTTACCAAGTTTTCTTGGCGTTCAGAAGTTACCAAGTTTTCTTGGCGTTCAGAAGTACCAAGTTTACTTGGATTTTACAAGTTACCAAGTTTTCTTGGCGTTCAGAAGTTACCAAGTTTTCTTGGCGTTCAGAAGTTACCAAGTTTTCTTAGAATTTAGAAGTTACCAAGTTTTCTTGGCGTTCAGAAGTTACCAAGTTTTCTTGGCGTTCAGAAGTTACCAAGTTTTCTTGGCGTTCAGAAGTACAAAGTTTTCTTGGAGTTCAGAAGTACCAAGTTTTCTTGGATTTTACAAGTTACCAAGTTTTCTTGGCGTTCAAAAGTTACCATGTTTTCTTAGAATTTAGAAGTTACCAAGTTTTCTTGGAGTTCAGAAGTACCAAGTTTTCTTGGATTTTACAAGTTACCAAGTTTTCTTGGAGTTCAGAAGTTACCAAGTTTTCTTGGCGTTTAGAATACGAATAGAATACGAATAGAGTACTTGGCGTTTAGAATACCAAGTTTTCTTGGAGTTCAGAAGTTACCAAGTTTTCTTGGCGTTTAGAATACGAATAGAATACGAATAGAGTACTTGGCGTTTAGAATACCAAGTTTTCTTGGCGTTCAGAAGTTACCAAGTTTTCTTGGCGTTCAGAAGTTACCAAGTTTTCTTGAAGTTCAGAAGTTACCAAGTTTTCTTGAAGTTCAGAAGTTACCAAGTTTTCTTGAAGTTCAGAAGTTACCAAGTTTTCTTGAAGTTCAGAAGTTACCACGTACCACGTTACCGACTTTTGTTTTTTTACTTTAAACTGAGAACTGTCTAAAATTTTTGCTCCTCTGCTGATATCGGATCAGTTTTTTTCTTCTGGCCCCCTCGCTTTCAAAGTTATGTGCCCCTTTTACTAATGAGGAAATGTTCCTTTCAACCAACTGGGCGTATAGCGCAAGACTTCCTTGTGGGTGCAGCTGTGTTTTAATTGGTCAGCATCAGAGGAGAAACAGCGCACGCCCACAAAGAAATTCTCTGGTACACACCCAATTGGTTGAAGGGAAAATTTGCATCTTTAAGGCATAACTTTGGAACGGAGGGGCACGGAGGAAAACGGAAAACTGTTCCAGAATCAATGGAGCTGCAGCAATTGGAGGAGGAACTTGACTACATTTTCGATTGTTAAAGATAAAGAGGACCTTTTACTGTATTTTTTTTATTTAAAGAGGGTTTTCTTAATATCATAAATGAGTAAATTGTAACATACACTGTGTGTAGAATTATTAGGCAAATGAGTATTTTGATCACATGATACTTTTTATACATGTCGTCCTACTCAAAGCTGTATAGGCTGAGAGCCAACTACCAATTAAGTAAATCAGGTGATGTGCCTCTCTGTAATGAGGAGGGGTGCGGTGTAATGACATCAACACCCTATATAAGGGGTGCTTAATTATTAGGCAACTTCCTTTCCTTTGGCAAAATGGGTCAGAAGAGAGATTTGACGGGCTCTGAAAAGTCTAAAATTGTGAGATGTCTTGCAGAGGATGCAGCAGTCTTGAAATTGCCAAACATTTGAAGCGTGATCATCAAACAATCAAGCGTTTCATGGCAAATAGCCAACAGGGTCGCAAGAAGCGTGTTGGGCAAAAAAGGCGTAAAATAACTGCCCATGAATTGAGTAAAACCAAATGTGAAGCTGCCAAGATGCCATTTGCCACCAGTTTGGCCAAACTTCAGAGATGCAACGTTACTGGAGTATCAAAAAGCACAAAGTGTGCCATACTCAGGGACATGACAAAACAATCACTGATCTCGGGGAGTCCATTGCCCCTCATCTGTGTGGAGTAGGATTCTGGCTAGGTGGGAGCAATGCCTAGTAGACCAACAAGACAAAACAATCACTGATCTCGGGGAGACCAGCCAGAGAAAATACTGCCGGCAGCCAGCAAGGGCGCTCAACACAGTGAAATCCTAGGTGCAGTGCCCCCTGGGAAATATGCAAATCAAAAAAAGTCCATGGAGCCTCTGTTAGGAGTCTCGACACAGAAAATAGCCAGAATCCCTCCGGGAAGGACCTAGCCAAGGAGTGGCTCTTTTTAGGAAACCACCATAACCACCATATTAAGTGGCCCTTTTAGTCAATATCCAACTCTTTGACAAGTTTAAACATATGACAACGGAAATACCAAGGCCAGGTATCCATCCACAGACAGCTGTTTCGGGGTGTTGCCCCTCATCAGTGTGGAGTAGGATTCTGGCCAGGTGGGAGCAATGCCTAGTAGACCAACAAGACAAAACAATCACTGATCTCGGGGAGACCAGCCAGAGAAAACACTGCCGGCAGCCAGCGAGGGCACTCAAAACAGTGAAATCCTAGGTGCAGTGCCCCCTGGGAAATATACAAATCAAAAAAGTCCGTGGATGGATACCTGGTGATTTCCTGATGAAGGAGAGGGGTTATCTCCGAAACGCGTAGAATAAACCACCCAGCATTGCTGTTATTTGGAATTAACTCTTTATTGGCACAGCAGCGCGGACGTTTTTCCACTTTTTATCCTTGTTTTTTTTCTTATGAAAATATGGCAGAATAATTCAAGATTGAAACAGAAGACGAGCAAACAACAAGCCGGTCATTTTGCCGTCTCCAGATACGGTTATTGCGCGGAGACTCATTTTTATGCAGGGGAAGGTTTTCGGAGCCTTTTGAACATATTGGGCTCGATGCACTTAAGAGCAAATAGCCTGAAATTGTGAAACATCAGGGAATACATAAAACTTTGCAGCATCAGAGCTGCGAGTTCCTTAGATATAAAAGAAACCGGAACCAAATGTCTAGAGAATTTTTATTTGTTGTTCGCTATTTTGAGATTTCAAAGCAGCAGGAGATCCAGGTCTGGAGTGAATGGACCACCTTCAGGAACAAGCCAGACACTGAAAGAGTATTTTTCACAGCCAAGATCCCTTTCTATGGAGGCTGCTATAAAGGGAATGGTTTCCTGAAGTGGTGATCAGAGCGGATATTCTCGCACCCGATGCAACGATGAATCAAAGACACCCATGACTTTTCATTCTTGGTCCTTTGGATGGTGGTGGCTCCGAATTTGGGCCTCTGATTGGCAGTTTATGGGAACATTTTCACTGATGAGAGAATATTGTGGTTGTCCTTTAAAAGGATGCTTAGTGACAGATACGCAGGTTCTCAGGTATATCGACGCATAGCTTATTGGTAATAGTAATATTAGTTACAGCTGACCGTGACGTCCACGTCCCTCTACCCCAACGTACGTTTCGCCTCTTCTTCGGGGGGCGTATATAATGTAATCAGCATGACGCTGTATTTACCACCAGTTTTGAAAAATTGTCAATAAGTAGCTGTTATAAAATAATGTTACTTAACCCTGTGAAATCCCTCACTCCACTGGAGTCCCAATGTTGTCCACCAGGACAATCACACTGATAGCGTCCCATCCATTCAATCTCCTGACCACCGAGGTCACTTGACGACTACAAGGTCAAGTTACCGATAGATTGGACAAGAAAAGATGTCCTCCTGGTCTCTGATCCTGCATCACCTCCAATACTGATGGAGACGGCTGCAGGAGTGGGAAGCACCATCCATTCAACATCTATGGAAAATCTAACTCTTACTATATTCATATTTGTGATAAAAATATCACAAGATGTTGAGTGATTGGTGTAATAGTCTGGAAAGTAATCTGCTCCGCTGCATGATGGGAGTAAATCAAAGGATCGACTAAACACATCATCCAAAAGTGTCAAAAGTGGCTAAAATTGTCCTGTGCCGTACTCCTATTTTTGGATGATGGATTGAATGGCACGCCGTGAGATGTTCAGAGCTTAGGCTATTTTTTTTTTTTTTATAACCTAACCCTTCTTTACTCTTCTCCACAACTTTATCCCTGACCTGTCTGGTGTGTTCCTTGGTTTTCATCATAATGTTTGATCCCTAATGTTCTCAAACAAAAATCTGAGCCCTTCACAGAACAGCTGAGAATAAATTACACCCAGGGGGACATAATTTAGTATTTTGGTGTAATTCATTACTTTCTTTAGGGCTATCAGACTACAGGGGGCTGAATACAAATGCACAATTTTCAGATTTAGATTTTTAAATATTTAGAAAACCAGGTATCATTTCCTTTATACTTGACAAATACTTGATATTTTATGTTAGTATATCACATGAAATACCAACAAAAAACATTTACATTTCTGGGTGTAACGTGAAAAAAATTTGAAAAAGTTACTGGGGTATGAAAACTTCTTCAAGGCACTGTATAATAAACACTGCAAACAGCAGCGTTCCAGGTCACTGATCTCAACAAGCACACACACAAACACATTTTTAAAGCTACTTTGGAGCTCCCTGACAGCTTCTGTTTACTGTCCCCTCTGTGATGATGTCACATACATCCACATGACCACTGCTGACAATCAATCCATGCTGCAGCAAAGTAAATAGAGATCAACAGGGATCATCAAATTGTCAACGCTGGATCAGCAGGGGATTTTAATGATGCGTTATAAATATTGATTTAATTAACATTTACTTTTGTTTAACATTCCGTAATACTGCTTTAAGCTCCTGTGCTCCCTCTAGTGGTGGCTGCAGGAAACCAAATTTTTTCATTTTTCTTTATGGATACATAGGGGATAGGAGAAATAGAGACTGGACTAATATGGTATGGCATTTTAAGGCAGATTTCATGTGTAATTTTCCTGAAAAAGTGCTAAAAATGCCAAAAAATTAAGATGTGTAGTTTTGCTAACTGCTTCAGCGTTTGATAGCCAAAAGAGGCAAAAAGAAGGTGATCATTCCATTCTTTTGGAAGCTTCCACTATTTCACATATGAATGTCACGACCTGTCATGGAGGTATCACGGCTGGCTGACAATCCAGTGGCAGCGAGTGCTAGAAGATCACAGAGATTGGCGGCACGCGTTGTTATATGACAGATCGCGGTTTCTACAATCAGCGGACTCTATGACCTCGGGGAAATGTCAGGTTCTTATCTCTGTTGCTAACATCTGATTTCCTTTATTAACCTCACCCTGGGGTGGTTTGGGTGATGCTTATAGTTTGCTCCTTGCTATGGTCTGCAGTGGTCGTCTGCTGTTGCTCCAGAGACTTCTGTCATGGCTGCCTATACATCCTATGACTTCCTTTATTAACCTCACCCTGGCGTGGTTTGGGTGTGGTTTATAGTTTGCGCCTTGCTATGTCTGCAGTGGTCGTCTCCTGTTGCTCCAGAGACTTCTGTCGTGGCTGCCTATACCTCCTATGACTTCCTTTATTAACCTCACCCTGGGGTGGTTTGGGTGCGGTTTATAGTTGGCTCCTTGCTATGGTCTGCAGTGGTCATCTCTTGTTGCTCCAGAGACTTCTGTCATGACTGCCTATACCTTCTATGACTTCCTTTATTAACCTCACCCTGGGGTGGTTTGGGTGTGGTTTATAGTTTGCTCCTTGCTATAGTCTGCAGTGGTCATCTCTTGTTGCTCCAGAGACTTCTGTCGTGACTGCCTATACTTCAGATAAGTGTTGTCTTTTGCTATCTATCTACCAGGGCTCTGGTGATAGCAATCATGTTTCCCCTATATTGCTTCCTTGTTTCTTCCTTTAGTGCTAGTGGTGTTGACTTAGCACTCATACCCTCCATTCTTACTTAGGGCCCATTTGCCAGGGAAAAGCAGGGTCCTAGGTATCTAGCTCGGCAACAGGTGCAGAACTTGTACAGGGTCAGTGAGGACAGTGAGGTCGAGCGGCAGGTTGTTGTCAGGGGTCATAAGGCATTCCTTCCCCCTTCCTTTGTGCTGTTCTATATGGCTGGTATAGCCTCTATCCTTTGCCGTGAAATAATAAAAATAAGATGACCCAAAAGATGACAAGAAGATGCTTCTTGGAAAAAAAACCACTGCCGGTGTTTTCTCACAGTGTCTTGCTATAGCATAAACAATGCAGAAACGGCGGTGTCTAATAGACGTCTGCATGAACTCTACACCTTGGGGCTGAGATTTCCATCTGTGCAATCCCAAAATAGCATAAAAAAGGCTCCAGGATCAGAAACTCTTCCAATTTAGGTGGAATTCCCCTTTAATTTTTCTGTCTGTCAATATTCTGAATTCTGTCTGAGCGCCGCCAATTCTTGCCGTGTCCCCAATCGACGCTCCTCCAGGTCCAGTTCTTCTAAAATTGAGATAATTTAGAGGAGCATTTGCTAAGAACCGCTCATCTATTCGCTAATTCCAGCCGCGGATCATCCGTCTCTGTTTATCTGGAGAGATTATAGATTTGCGTCCTAATGGTGGTAAAGTTCATCGCGGCTGCGGGCTCCGGAGTTCAGCGCGTTTTTTGGGTTATTATTTGTAAAGTACAAGTTTTTAAGGTCAGGAATAAGGAAACCTTTCAAAAATAATGCATAATAATGAGCCGTTACCTGCCAGCCGACATAATGATATCCTTTATGCGGAGTCTCGGCTCACTTCCATTAGGAGCTCCGCAGAGAAGCCGGCACTGGGGGAATCTATTAGCACGAATATTAAATCTGACAAAAAATTGGCAAATCCAGCCAAGCAGATACAATACAAATTAGCCGAGCCGCGCTGATTTCCTATCCCTGATAGTCATGGGCTCATACGTCGTGATATCTGCATTTGTTACATTGTATTAGGAAACAACAATAATGTCTTTTAATGTGACTGCAATGTAAATGAAGTGTGAGCCATCACCCGCCCCCACGTCGGGGGTTCTCTCCTGGGTGACAAAATTAATTAGGATTATCTGATATAAAAGTGTTGAGCGTTTGTACAGTAGTAGAAAAACAGGACTGATTTCTTTAGAAGAAAAAAAAAAATGAAAAATAAAATAGCGCCACTCCTGACTGCAGGTTGTTTCCGGTATTGCACCTCTTTGTCACACGAAGTTTTGCGCAAACTTCGCCGACTGTCATGGCGGTGTCGGACATTTTTCAAATTGCAGATTCTGACACTCCGTTTGATGGTTTCTCTGTTGTCTGGGATCAACACAGGCAGACTTGGGTGTTGACCTGCTGTGTGCTGAGTCATAGGAAGGCTAGCAAGAGTTAATATCTTCTGCTCCTTTGATCACATGTTGTGGGGAGACCTATCACATCTGCTCCCCTCTTATTTATGCTGGTTGAATCCTCCCACCTATGCCAGCTATAGTTTGTATATGTTGGTCTGTGAGGTGTGGTGTCTCAAACTGTCTGGTGAAAGTTGTGCTCATTGCTTGGTGCAATTGTGAAGTTTACCCCTGTTGTTTTGTTGCCTCCTTCTTGCTCTTTTTTTCCTCTTGAATCTCTTATTGTCTTTACCTTTCTGTGTGTGTGTGGCAAAGTTTTGGTTTTCCTTTGTCTGTCTTTATCTGTGAGTTTCATCACAATCTTGTCCCATCCCTTCCTGGGGGGAGGGCGAATCAGAATAGGACTGGTCAGGAGTAGGGCCAGGAAGGAGACTCAGACATCTCCACCATCAAGAGTATCCTTGAGGTTAGGGATAGCATAGAAAAAATGGATTCTAAAACAATTTGTTTTGCTACAAATTTTCCTCCAAATTCAGACATTATCAAATCAGTTTTCGGAAATTCGATTGTGGCTAGTGTTTGAGGACTGTGAAAGGTTTAAAAAAAATGCCAACAAGTTGCTCTCTAGTGCAGCTCCTCATCAGGTTCTCAGTTTGCTCCTCTTTAGTCGTATTTTCAGTCTGGAATCTCCAAGTCACGTGGGAGCAGCGCACTTCATTGACATCAAGGACGCGAGTGGCACCCACAAACGTTCATTGGCCACGGCGCTCATCATTAATGTTAGTGCCGAAAGCGCCTAAATCAAAAAGGAGCGAACTGAGGACTGGGAGCCCTGTGATACAGGAGGGGGCCGAGCCGAGGAAAGGCAAGTATATCATCAAATTGTTTTATTCGGCTAATTTTTCTTTTGTAGCAAATTGAAATTTTTTACCTAAATTGAATTTTGGGAGATGCTTGAACACATTTTCGGGAGAGGAAAATAAGATGTTCCCGAGAAGTTTTTGGAAAAATCCTGTGTAACCATTTTATTTACTCATCTCTTTAAAAGGGTTGTCCACTACTTGGACAACCCCTACTCTTGTCCTCCAGGGTGGCTGAGGATCCAGGGATGTCTCAAGCCACAATCTTGGGGCCCCTCATGACATTGCTTGCAGGGCTCACGTGACAAAACAAACAGCGCCCTGGCATGTCTCCCCCTGTCATTGGACATTTGAGCAGGATGTGAGTGCAGCGCTGACTTCCTGTTCAAATGTCCAAAGGAGGGGAGAAGAAAGCCGGCACTGATTGGTCACGGGGCCCGTGTGTCATAACAACGTCATGTGGGCCCCAGGAATGCACCTTCAATCATTGCTGGAACCGCAGCCGCACCAGAGGTGGAGTATAGGCTTATTTATTTTTACGGGAGCGAACAGGGAAATGAAAAGGGATTGTCCAAATAGTGGACAACCCCTTGAATTGATAAGAAATAAACTTTTGCTTTTATAATAAGCAGATTTTTTTTGTTTTTGTTTTTTTTAAATTGTCATTTTGACTTTTCATCTACAGTTGATATAAAACTTATTGAAGAATATCACTTTTCCCACTGAAACAGACACAGTTGAATCATATTTTGCATTCTACAGCTTTGCTGTGTAGACTGGCACAGAATCTGCAGAGTCGTCTCATCATCTTATAAGATAAGGTGGTTTAAATATCAAATCTCTTCTGTATTGTACCAATAAAGATCTAAAGTGGCAAGGTAACAATATACATTATATAGTGTGTCCACCCATATCCTGTTCACCGCCATTAACTTGAGGACGGCAGCAGCTATAGGCATAGAAGTGGTGTCTAGGTATAGTAAAGTAGGCATGCGCTACGTAATGAAACCACCTATAGCGCCACCTGGTGGAAAACAACGGAGTTAGCATTTTTATCTCAAAAACGGAACGAGATAGAGAAAAAATGTGAATTAAAAAATTGTAGGGCATCATCAATTCAATGTGAATCGACACCTTGCATACAGAAATGCTATGATTAGAATGTCACAAGGCTGCAGACGTGAAGCGATACCTCATGGAGACCTTCCTACAAGTCATTGGGTATGGTGGCTGCGTGGAGTGGCCTCCGCTCACCTGACTTGACCCCATTGGACTTCTTTCTGTGAGGTCACATCAAACAGCAGGTGTATGCGACCCCTCCACCAACATTGCAGGACCTACGACGACGTATCACAGATGCTTGTGCAAACGTGTCCCCTACCATATTGCACAACGTGCAGTAAGATACAGTATGCTGTGCAGAGTCCAGATGTGCATTGCAGCTGACGGGGGACACTTTGAGTATCAAAGTTAAATGAGCACTATATGCGTGACCAGCATTCAATGTTTGGGGGGTCATGGGTTTCATATCATAGCATTTCTGTATACAAGGTGTCGATTCGTATTGAATTGATGATGCCCTACAACTTTGTAATTTACTTTTTTTTCTCTCTCTCGTTCCGTTTTCGAGATAAAAATGCTAACTCTGTTATTTTCCACCAGGTGGCGCTATAGGTTTCATTGTGTAGCGCATGGATACTTTACTATACCTAGACACCACTTCTATGCCTATAGCTGCCGCCGTTCTCAAGTTAATGGCGGTGGACAGGATATGGGTGGACACACTGTATACACTGATATGGCTCTGACTGCAGCTCTCCTTACTGCACTGTCTGTAGAATCAATACAGGTGAGAAGTGAAGGCGAGGTTTCATCCAATCACAAGTGCTGGTAGAGCTGGTGCGGGCGTGGTTTACTGGCAGCAGGTGGGCGGGGAAAGCTGTGAATATGCATGAGAACTGATGAGTGGACCTGGAAGTAGCGTTATAGCCACGAGTGAGGTGCGGTAAGTATAGTATCCTGCTTTAACCCTGGTATTTTACAGGTAATGTTCGGGTCCCCATAGACTTATATGGGGTTTGGCGTTCAGGCAGATGTTCGGGTTCAAGTCCGGTTCTAAACCGGACCCACCGGACCTGAACATCTGTGGGTTCGCTGACCTCTAAATGCGACCCCCCCCTGCAAAGTTTTTGAAAAAAAAATCTAAAAATTTATACTTTTAGTTGAAGAGATTTTTTTTTTTGTATCGTCTTGAAAAACAGTTTTAAACCAGTTAAATTGCTTATCTCGTGAATAAAATGGCGACAGCTGTGACGCCTCTGTGCGGAGCGCAGACATGATTTACAGCTGGAACCGCTCACTTTTCGACAGGCCAATTAATGTAATCAATCATCATTACGATATCAGCTCTCCAGGATTCTGTTTGATGAAGGTTTCAATGTTTTCGCGAATGTTCTTTTCCCGAGCTGCGGGATTAAACCAGAAGAGGCTTTTATTAATAATATCAGGATTTCCCAAGTGAATAAAATAAGGTTTTTACGTGGTCGTCACCAGTTCAGAACAGGGACTAAACTTGTATTAAGATTTTTGAATACTGTATTTAGAAAATCTGAGATACAAAGAACCAGGACTTGTTCATCGCTTTCATCTATTAGTTAGAACGGAGATTCACGTCATAGAGTGTCTCACTGCGGAGACCTTAACAGTCCATTGATTTCTAAGAGTACCTGTGTAATACCTTATTTCCCCTGCGGTGGTGCTGTAGGGAAATTTTTCACTTCCTGCAAATGAAACAATCAGCCAATCACTGATGGGCTGAGATCCGTTTGTGGTTAAAGACGACCCGTCAGTTGTCATAAACATGATATTTTATTACCCGGTGTAAACGCCGCTGTTCTTCTGAACCCAACACCGTTGTTCTTTTGTTCCTGCGCTTCTCCGTTCCCGAGATACACCCCTTCATTTATTTTATGTTTACACAATAAGGCATGGTCTTCAATTTGTCTCTAAGGGAGTACTACTTGAGGACCACGCCCAGTTGGCTAAAAAATACTAAATTTATATACATATACTGAATATATCAGAAAGGGATAGGTGCATGGCCAAAAATAAAATATCGCTGAATTCTAGAGAACAGCGGCATCTACCCCACCATCATGTGCCAGGTCCTCCATACGGAACCCTTCCACAAAACAAACAAAAACCCATATGTAAAAATCTTTGAGAAGACAGTTTTAAGGGATTCTTCACTCATGACTAAGGATGGTCACACACCACAAACGCGTTGATGCATATACTACGTGTACTATAGCTATTATATCTATGGATCAGTCCAGTCCGATGGTTGTCCCTGGTCTAGGTCCGGCGCCTCCTGTCTTCTAGTGATTGCCGTCCTTCTTCCCTACTTCGTATGGATGACGTGTCCTACATCATCCACGTGTTTTACATTGCGCTCCTGCACGATTGCTTCTCTCTGCCCTGTCGACGGCAAAGTACTTTAGTGCATACTCGCGAAGAAAAGCCAAAGAGCGCTGGCGCATGCAAACATACAATACTACAATACTCTACCCTCATCAAGGCAAAGAGAAGCGCAATGGAGGACACTGTGTTGATGACGTAGGACGCGTCATCTACATGAAACAAGAAGAGAGGAGGAGCTGGATCAAGACCAGCGATGCCCAATCAATCGGACCACCCGATAGGTGAATATAGTAAAAGGTCTTTGTTTGGCTCTGGAGAGCAGATTGGGGATATATATACAGCATTCTAGCATGCCGTATATGAGGGCTTATAGGTGCTGTCACTACTTTATGCGGGAAAACCTGGTGAAAGGTTCCCTTTAAATTCAACCATTCACCTCAATGGCAAATGCTTTTTTCCATGACCCAAAGACACCAATTTTTTGGATCCTGTTTAAAGATGATTAATTCAAATCACGCTGCCTTGGTCCAGTATCCACTCTGGTCCTCCGTGGCGACCCGTGTTCCCTCCTGCACCTTGCATCCTGGGAGCATCTCCAATCGTGCACTAAACCCTGGGATGTCTTGACATTGTGAAGCCCAATAGGTTGCCAAAGGCGCTGAAAATGCAAGTGTGGCGCCCCTGAGCCTTCAGTCGCCACAAGGTACTGCATCTCCTTTAAGATGTAGTACTCATCTCGGGTAAGGAGAGGTTAATCGCTTTTCCACCAGGGGGATGGCCTGGGGTAATTAGGGGGTGGCCATCACGAAGCATGGGACGTTCCCGGTCACGAGGACACAGGCACCACTTGGCGAAAAGGTAAAGAGCATCTTAACACTTATGCAGTTTACCCCGGGCACAACTTGGGGTGAGAGACCCAGTCAGAACCTCGGTCCAATCTTTTACCTCACACTTCTGAGAGCGCCAAAGGACCTGTGGCTTGGAGTAGATAGCTCAGCCTGGGTTCTTTACAGCTACACGGGATTCCAGGGTCTGCGGAGAGTGCAGGAAACACTCGCAGCCCATTCCACATTCACCAGGATTGGAGGGACCCTGACCAGAAAGGACTCACAGTGGGAACACCGGCAGTGACCTTGAATTGCTTGAGATTGGCTGGGGCCCATCACAACGGGGGCCCATCACTCCCGGCAAACTGGAACTGCAAGTAAAAAAACCTGAAAACCGTAGAGACTGTGTCCACCTGTCCTTGCCGGCGCCCAGCGCTTCGGCGCCAGCCATCACTACTCCCCTCATCATCCTCCCCGAGGCCCGCTCCAACTGTGGGGAGCAGAAACATCTTAGCTGCTACAACCATCCGCCCCAGGGGACAGCAACAGCAGCAGCCGCTACTCCCTGGCCGCGTACCACAGGTGGCGTCACAAGACAAATCATCACCATCATCCTATCCCCTTTTATTGTACGCCTCGGGGCCACGAAGCCGGGCAGGGCCACCCTTGACATCCCCAGACCCGACATCACCGGCCCGGCGACGAATAAAGTTAACCCCTTGCCCCGTGGATGCTACACAAGCCATTGAAATAGTGGATTGGATGCCGTGGAGGATTGCACTGGATGCCGGATCAGGGCAGCCTGAATCGAGGTGCCCATCCCTAAACCTGAGGGGACTGATATAAGGTGACACAAGTTGGCTTCAGTTTGATGGACCATCGATGATTCAACATCAAAAACAAAAAGATCCGACCAAAAAAAGGTGACAAATCTCCAACACCTTCGTCGTTCCATGTCACAGACCTGCGGCGTGTCAGAGGTGATCCTCGTGTAGGTGTACGAGACATTGTGCACTGCGAAATATCACACCGTGAAACACTTTTTAATGAGTCATGTCACAAAAGTGATGTTATTACTGTTAACAAAAAACACCTAAACTGCTGTAATATTCATTTTCTCTCATTATAATGGAGCGCCGGCAAAATCCGAATGATTTAATAGAGTCGCGTAACTGTGATAGAAGCCATGGGGACTAATCTCTACTGGAGTAGATGAGAGAAAAGTCTTGTATGTGCCATTATTAATTTATTCAGGATGAAATAGAACATGAAACGGTTTTTTTTTTATTTTGGCTGTTAAAAATGAGAATATATTGACCCTTTTTTGGACAACTCTAAGTCATTTAGGTGTTTTTTTGTAATGGGACTCCCTTAGGATAACGTCGCTCCAAGTGGATCGTTCGTCAAATGTTTGACCTACTGAGAGTAACAACCTTAGATATAACACGGTCCCGGATCAGTCCCTTACTAGATCGCTCAACTCTACCAACAAAGATTGGGTCCTGTTGGGTTTCTTCTGAGATTTTCTCTCGAGATCTTCTGGAAAAATGTTCGAGTTCCCCATTGACCTCCTTTATAATCAGGTACATGAGTCGCGCTCATCCGAGCATCCGACTGCTAGTACATGGTAGTGCTCGCTCATCACTAGATACGAGTACCGAGCACCCGAGCATGGTAGTGCCCGCTCATCACTAGTTATGAGTACTGAGCACCCGAGCATGGTAGTGCCCGCTCATCACTAGTTACGAGTACTGAGCACCCGAGCATGGTAGTGCCCGCTCATCACTAGATACGAGTACTGAGCACCCGAGCATGGTAGTGCCTGCTCATCACTAGTTACCAGTGCTGATCACCCGAGCATGGTAGTGCCTGCTCATCACTAGTTACCAGTACCGAGCACCTGAGCATGGTAGTGTCCGCTCATCACTAGTTACGAGTACTGAGCACCCGAGCATGGTAGTGCCCGCTCATCACTAGTTACGAGTACAGAGCATCCGAGCATGGTAGTGCCCGCTCATCACTAGTTACGAGTACTGAGCACCTGAGCATGGTAGTGCCCGCTCATCACTAGTTACCAGTACTGAGCACCCGAGCATGGTAGTGCCTGCTCATCACTAGTTACGAGTACTGAGCACCCGAGCATGGTAGTGCCCGCTCATCACTAGTTACCAGTACTGAGAACCCGAGCATGGTAGTGCCTGCTCATCACTAGTTACGAGTACTGAGCACCTGAGCATGGTAGTGTCCGCTCATCACTAGTTACGAGTACTGAGCACCCGAGCATGGTAGTGCCCGCTCATCACTAGTTACGAGTACAGAGCACCCGAGCATGGTAGTGCCCGCTCATCACTAGTTACGAGTACAGAGCATCCGAGCATGGTAGTGCCCGCTCATCACTAGTTACCAGTACTGAGCACCCGAGCATGGTAGTGCCTGCTCATCACTAGTTACGAGTACTGAGCACCCGAGCATGGTAGTGCCCGCTCATCACTAGTTACCAGTACTGAGAACCCGAGCATGGTAGTGCCTGCTCATCACTAGTTACGAGTACTGAGCACCTGAGCATGGTAGTGTCCGCTCATCACTAGTTACGAGTACTGAGCACCCGAGCATGGTAGTGCCCGCTCATCACTAGTTACGAGTACAGAGCACCCGAGCATGGTAGTGCCCGCTCATCACTAGTTACGAGTACAGAGCATCCGAGCATGGTAGTGCCCGCTCATCACTAGTTACGAGTACTGAGCACCTGAGCATGGTAGTGCCCGCTCATCACTAGTTACCAGTACTGAGCACCCGAGCATGGTAGTGCCTGCTCATCACTAGTTACGAGTACTGAGCACCCGAGCATGGTAGTGCTCGCTCATCACTAGTTACCAGTACTGAGCACCCGAGCATGGTAGTGCCCGCTCATCACTAGTTACCAGTACTAAGCACCCGAGCATGGTAGTGCCCGCTCATCACTAGTTACGAGTACAGAGCATCCGAGCATGGTAGTGCCCGCTCATCACTAGTTACGAGTACTAAGCACCCGAGCATGGTAGTGCCCGCTCATCACTAGTTACGAGTACTGAGCACCTGAGCATGGTAGTGCCCACTCACCACTACTGAGAAGCCTTACGTTTATGCTTGCTGGTTATTCCACAGTGTCCGTGACCTCTTATTAGGCATCATTCCCCTTTTTCCCACCCTACATAGCCCTGCCAGTCATAAGACTTGAGCGGTCACTCCATCCAACAAGGTGTAAGCATTGTCACTGTTTTTGGGAAGATACTAAAGCTGCCGCGCACCCCGTGGACTCGCCGGATAGACGGGCTCCTTTCCATCACTTCTGTTACTGTATCATTAAATTATGTTAATATGCAAAAGCGACAGGATAGCGAACTATTAATGTAAAATGCCAACCCCAACCTCCATTATATGCACACACTTCGAATAACAAGAACGTTTTGCAGGTAATTAACAAAAAGAATTATTATCTCTCGCGTCCTCAGAGGATTGAACTAATGAATCTCCAACATCTGCTGGAAGTATTGTACTATCAATTTCAAGACAACATGCAATGACAGATGCTTAAACTTAGCAAATCAGACAAATTAAAATGTACAAGAATTGAAGTAATATGCCCCCGATGATCAGTGGGGATCGTTATCTCCGAGGCTTCCGCCATGACTTTGCTTGTTAATACTGGCTAAGCCGTCATATGGGTTTAAAAAAAATCTCCAATGCGAGATCATTCTTAAAGGGACTGTACATGAAATTAGGGAATCTTTCCACAGGTGAAGGTATAGGGGTTGGTTATCTGGTTATACTGGGCTGCTAACCATCAAGAAATTCCAAAAGACCGTTTTTTGCCTTGACTATGAAAAAAAAAAATGAAAGGAGACTGTGATTTTTTTAGGCTGCAGAAACTGATACAAATTATTTTGACTGTAATTATAATTTTACAGTTTACAGTGAATGCAGCTGATGTCTTCATATCAGAATATTGGGCTGTAGACATGGATCACTTATAATCATAATGATTTTTTGTGGTTTTCCAATGTGCCATAATAAATATAGTTTGACTGTGATTTTTTGGTAAGCTGTCTGGAAAAAATAAAAAGTCAAGTTAGCAACTCTATCCTTTTCCATTGTGTGCCTGGTCACTGATTGTAACAATGCCACTTGTACACAGACTTTTATCAGAAGGTTATCTGACTTGTTCATCATATATTCATAGAAATAGCATAAAGGTCCAGTCACACTAAGCAACTTACCAGCGATCCCAACAACGATAGGGATCGCTGGTAAGTTGCTAGGAGGTTGCTGGTGAGATGTCACACTGCGACGCTCCAGCGATCCCACCAGCAACCTGACCTGGCAGGGATCGCTGGAGCGTCGCTACACAAGTTGCTGGTGAGCTCACCAGCAACCAGTGACCAGCCCCCAGCGCCGCGTGGAAGATGCTGCGCTTGGTAACTAAGGTAAATATCGGGTAACCAACCCGATATTTACCTTGGTTACCACCGCACGGAGCTACACGTGCAGAGAGCAGGGAGCAGCGCACACTGAGCGCTGGCTCCCTGCTCTCCTAGTTACAGCACACATCGGGTTAATTACCCGATGTATGCTGCAGCTAAATGTGCACAGAGCAGGGAGCAGCGCACAATGCTTAGCGCTGGCTCCTTGCTCTCCTAGTTACAGCACACATCGGGTTAATTAACCCGATGTGTCCTGCAGCTACATGTGCACAGAGCAGGAGCCGGCACTGACAGTGAGAGCAGAGGAGGCTGGTATCAAAGGTAAATATCGGGTAACCAAGGACAGGGCTTCTTGGTTACCCGATGTTTACATTGGTTACCAGCCTCCGCAGAAGCCGGCTCCTGCTGCCTGCACATTTAGTTGTTGCTGTCTCGCTGTCACACACAGCGATCTGTGCTTCACAGCGGGACAGCAACAACTAAAAAATGGCCCAGGACATTCAGCAACAACCAACGACCTCACAGCAGGGGCCAGGTTGTTGCTGGATGTCACACACAGCAACATCGCTAGCAACGTCACAAAAGTTGTTCGTTAGCAGCGATGTTGCTAGCGATGTTGCTTAGTGTGACGGGGCCTTAAAACTTGACTGATAGACCCTAATCATGTCAAAGCTGCCCCCACACTGCCTATTGAATGATCACCAATGGCAAGAGCCACAAAACATAAGCTTCAGGATAAAGGAATGGTCTGTGTATGCTCATAGCAAAGTTTAGCATAGTTCTAGCAAGAGGTTAGCAAAGTTCAAGCAAAGCTTTGGAAAGTTCTAGCAGAGGATAGCAAATTCCTTGCAAAAGTTAGCCATGTTCTAGCAAAAGTTCGCAAAGTTATAGCAGAGGTTAGCAAAGTTCTAGCAAAGGTTAGCAAAGTTCTAGCAAAGCTTTGGAAAGTTCTAGCAGAGGATAGCAAATTCCTTGCAAAAGTTAGCCAAGTTCTAGCAAAAGTTCGCAAAGTTATAGCAAAGTTATAGCAGAGGTTAGCAAAGTTATAGCAGAGGTTAGCCAAGTTCTAGCAAAGGTTAGCAAAGTTATAGCAGAGGTTAGCAAAGTTCTAGCAAAGGTTAGCCAAGTTCTAGCAAAGGTTAGCAAAGTTCTAGCAAAGGTTAGCAAAGTTCTAGCAAAGGTAAGCAAAGTTCTAGCAAAGGTTAGCAAAGTTCTAGCAAAGGTTAGCAAAGTTCTAGCAAAGGTTAGCAAAGTTCTAGCAAAGGTTAGCAAAGTTCTAGCAAAGGTAAGCAAAGTTCTAGCAAAGGTTAGCAAAGTTCTAGCAAAGGTAAGCAAAGTTCTAGCAAAGGTTAGCAAAGTTCTAGCAAAGGTTAGCCAAGTTCTAGCAAAGGTTAGCAAAGTTCTAGCAAAGGTTAGCAAAGTTCTAGCAAAGGTAAGCAAAGTTCTAGCAAAGGTTAGCAAAGTTCTAGCAAAGGTTAGCAAAGTTCTAGCAAAGGTTAGCAAAGTTCTAGCAAAGGTTAGCAAAGTTCTAGCAAAGGTTAGCAAAGTTCTAGCAGAGGTTAGCAAAGTTCTAGCAAAGGTTAGCAAAGTTCTAGCAGAGGATAGCAAAGTTCTAGCAAAGGTTAGCAAAGTTCTAGCAGAGGTTAGCAAAGTTATAGCAAAGCTTAGCAAACTTCTAGCAGAGGATAGCAAATTTATAGCAAAAGTTAGCAAAGTTTTAGCAGAGGTTAGTAAAGTACTAGCAAAGGTTAGCAAAGTTCTAGCAGAGGTTAGCAAAGTTTTAGCAGAGGTTAGTAAAGTACTAGCAAAGGTTAGCAAAGTTCTAGCAGAGGTTAGCAAAGTTCTAGCAGAGGTTAGCAAAGTTCTAGCAGAGGTTAGCAAAGTTCTAGCAGAGGATAGCAAAGTTTTAGCAGAGGTTAGTAAAGTACTAGCAAAGGTTAGCAAAGTTCTAGCAGAGGTTAGCAAAGTTCTAGCAGAGGTTAGCAAAGTTCTAGTAGAGGATAGCAAATTTCTAGCAAAAGTTAGCAAAGTTTTAGCAGAGGTTAGTAAAGTACTAGCAAAGGTTATCAAAGTTCTAGCAAAGCTTAGCAAACTTCTAGCAGAGGTTAGCAAAGGTTAGCTAAGTTCTAGTAAAGCTTTGGAAAGTTCTAGCAAATGTAGCAAAGTTCTAGCAAAATTTTAGAAAAGTTTAGTAAAATTCTAGCAAATGTAGCACAGTTCTAGCAAAGCTTAGCAAAGTTCTAGCAGAGGTTAGCAGAGGTTTGCAAAGTTTTAGCAAAGTTATAGAAAAGTTTAGCGAAGTTCTAACAAAGTTTAAGCTGGTGTATTATATGCACACATGACAGACTTTTTCTGATATACTCCAACAATTGACAAATAAGTTATCCCCACATCTGTCAAGCCACAAACAACGAGGACTCCGATAACAATCATGTGCTGCCCATTTTTTTTTTTATGGACCCATTCCATGTGGACAAAAATCATAAAATTGGGCATTTCCCCATTTCTTTTGCAAATTGATGGTCCGCAAAAAGAAATAGGTTATGTGAAAAAGGCCATAGGATATAATTAATATTATATATAATATATTAAATTCTATTCTTTAAATTATATTCTATTCGCAAAAGAAAAAAGAAATAAAAAGGGATAAAAAGATGTTTGAAAATTAGACATGTTACCAGTGCCTAAATTGGACAGCATCAAAGAACACTCACCACTACCAGCCTCCTCTACCATGAGAAGGGTTTGCCAAATAATATCTTCACAATTGATTATTTTTTTCTCGGGACTAAGACTTAACAGATGCATTGTTTCAGCAGGTAGCAACTTTCCACTAGGGGTTATCTCTTTATATAAGCTGTAATAGAACAGTAGTATATACCAGTTATATATATATATATACCGTATATATATATATATTATATAAAAAAACATATATATATATATATATATATAGTGTATGTATATATATATATATATATATATATATATATATATATATATATATAAAAGCCATGACTTATCATATTGGTCCGAACATGTTTTGCGTGGTATCTGCATAGTAGGGACCTCTAGAGCATGTGAGGGACCTTTGTAAAGTGACAGGTCCTCTTCTCTTCCCCCATAGAGGTCTTGCTTTAGCTTGGTTTCAGCAATTCTGTTGGCGTATGAAGTACAGAATACCAAGAATCATATTAGTGTCTTCACACAACACTCAAAAAGGGACCAAAATATCATGACCACCCCCATACTAATCTAATAATAAGGCTATACAATGTTTAAATAAACATTACGGACAATGTGAAGCAAGAATGAAAGATAATCTGAGCCACAATATGACGTCCTAAGGCATGTTTCACATTAGCTTCCTCAGGGGGTGGGCGCCTGAGGAACCTAAGGCGAAACACAGTAAGGTGAAATTGTTTCATCTGGTGTGCTGGAACTTTACCAAATAAATAGACAGTAAATAGATACCCACAGCATATAAGTAAACATTGGAACATTATATTGTACCTTTTGTTTACTTTTTCCTATTTATTTTTGTATGTGTTGATCACATAGCTTTATTTACACTAGATATTATTCAGTAGTAAGTGCCATTATTAAGTCTAGAGGATCGTCACGGCTTGGCCTTCATACAATCATCACTAAAATGAAGAAAGATATAGAAAGAGCAGAAAAAGCAGAACATCCGGCCGAGATACGAGAGTGGATTGTTGAGTAAATAGATGACGGATCTATATCTGCTCTCTGATTACACCCTATTCAGGGTAAATCATAGGGTGTAAAAATTGGCATCATATAAATGGAAACTCTACGCCTGCCTTTGCCTAAAATATTCCACTGGAGCAGAAATAAAAGAGATGAATGCCGATAAATGAGTCATTCCAATTTGCCAAATATAACTGTGATCCTAATCCCGACGCCGCTCACTTGTTTTTCCAACATAAGAGAAACATTGAAAGGCAAATCACTCTCTTTTATTAGGAAAGAGAAACAAACGTACTGATAAAAGGTTGGGTTTTTTGGGGAAAATGATGCATTTATAATAGGTGTTTGGGAAAAAAAGGGGAGAGTTCTGTAATCCGGAATAGAGATAAGCGGAACCTGTAAAAGTTCGGTTCCGTAAGTTCAGCCGGACTTTAAGTAAAGTTTTTGGTTTGGGACCTGGAGTTGACCTGAACCCCAATGGAAGTCACTGATTGGGCAGTTCAGGTCTCTGCCCAGATCCAGCCAGCCATAAACAGATCACTTCCGGGGGAGGATGAGCGGGATTTTTCCATTTTTTTTGTTTGTTTGGTGCACACTACATCCGATCATGCTGTTTTTGTTACCCCCAGTGAGACCCGATCAAACACTGCAAGCGGCTCGCACTGGGATGAGCACCGGGCGTCCCCGAGCACAGCGATGCTTCCATGAAGAGTTTGCATACGTAGATCAACCCAACTCTGTTTTTTTGTTAAGTCTGTGTTCGGCATGAACATTGAACACCAAATCTTGGGTTTGCTCATCTGTAATTCTGAAGAATGATGTAAGCAGCAGGAGCTGAGCGTACTGACCTTGCAGGAGAAAGTGACCTTTTGTAACGCTCACGGCCGGAATAGGGGCAGCAAGCAGGATTAGTGGAGACCCACTGGACCACAGGGGGGACCTGGGCTTACGCTTTAGTAGGAGGTGCTTAACTTAAGCACCTACCGCGAGGAGAACGCTAAATACCGCTCCCAGGGCAGTGACCGGGACTGTGGCAGCTGACCTCCAGTACAGGAGACGGACTCAAGTATAGACACAGGTATAGGCGGTATAGCTTAGGCAGGCGGGTATTAATGGTCCATAGAAAGGACAGAGTCTGTTCCTGCTGTTCCTGCATCTGTGACATCTCCTGGTACAGCGCTGGCAGTCAAAGGGTGTCGGAGCCACTATCTGTCAATACCGTGCCCACCATTCCGGTCCGTACCCACCTGCCTGTCTGCCTCAGCCAACCCGCCTGTACCCACCTATACCTGAGTCAGTCATCCTGTCCTGGGGGTCATCTGCCACAGTCCCAGTCACTGCCCTGGGAGTGGTACCTGGCGTCCGCCTCGCGGTGGGTGCTTAGTTAAGCCTCTCCCACTAACGGGAAGCCCAGATCCCCCTGTGGTCCAGTGGGTCCACTAACCCCGCTCGCAGCCCCTACACTGGCCGCGAGCATACACCTTTCTAGTCAGTTGTGAGCCGATAAAAGTCAAATAAGGGTTGGAGAACAGAATGCCAGCATTGAACATTTTTGTTAAAAAGGGTCAGGCGGTGGAGATCACCTTTAAGAAGTTTTGCAAGATTTACGAGATTCTTCTATGTTTGAGATCATAACGTTATAGGAGCATTTCACTGGTTGGAGGCAAAAAAATCTTTAACAAAAATCCATATTTTGGCTTTGATTTTAATATATTAATGAAAATATAGGCTGTGTTGAATGCTGATGTCTACAGGGAATTAGTTCCGTTGCAAAATGTATCATCAATGCATAAAAACCTCCATGTATAATTGCTTTAATGGTTTTTAATAGGCCAAGATGTCTAATATTTAGGGACCCAAGCAACGCTGAAGTCCGACTCATATTCCGGCGATAAAATGGTGTAATTTTGTTTTTTTGTCGTAGGTCTCTCTTCTTAAGTTGCCCCCCTGGATCTATATTTTTCATCTATAATGAAATGCCAGAAACAGAGTTTTTATTAAGAAATTAAAATGTTATAACTAACACTATTTAGTATGGAAATTATATTTAAGTTTCTATAATAATAAGCTAAAATTCTCAAATACCAGATAATATCAGAGCATTTAATGGTGAACCAATGCGGAGTGACAGAACTTCCTCCGATAAGATTCAGAATTAAGTGATTTCCTGCTGAGTTTGTTTACTTTCTGATCTCGTTCACTCTGCCGCAAGGGAAAATCCCCGGATAATTAATAGAATGTAATCCATTCCCCTAAAAATCATGTAATTACAAATTGTCCGGGACTATCCGTTTAATTTTTTCTTTTTTTTTTTAAGACTTTTAGAATTTTCTTCTTAAAAAAAAAAGTAAAGATAAAGTCTATCAAGAGCACAAAGCTTCAATGAAAATCACCTGTGAAGAAGAATTGATATTCTGTTATTGATATATTTTTTTACTCCAAGTGTCTTGGAACATATGGAACCTGTCCAGACTGTTGCTTAGCAACAAAGGTTCCGGACCGAAGATGCAAAATCAAACTTATGTGGAGACCTGGTGGCGGGTTTCAGAGGAAGATAGTGGCTAATTTCCAAGACTGAAGCAAAACTTTCTCTATTTTTTTACATTTTTTTTGTGAAAAATTTTAATGAAAAATATACTAAACATTTACCAGTTCCTTTCCTCCATCAATCCCATTGTGGTTAAGTTTTCCATAGTATCGTGTTCAATATTAACCGTACAAGTATGAAAATAGTGCAAATCACACCCCATTTTGAGCAAAAAAATAACCACATTTTTCATTTTATAAGACGCACTGGATTATAAGACGCACCCCAAATTTAGAGGAGAAAATAGGAAAAAAAATAATTTTAAAATAGGGCTGTTGACAACCCTGCCTCCTGTGATCCCACTCCACCACCGCCACCCCGGTAAGGCATAGCCGGATTATTAGATGCACCCCCAAATTCCCCCAGTTTAGGTGGAAAGAAAGTGTGTCTTATAATCTGGAAAATATGGTACTCCTGTTACACTAATTTTTCATGCCATCTCAATACTGCGCGGCATGCACACTAATGTTTTTTTCACCCCCCCAAAAATGGAGCATGGTTTAAAAAAAATATTTGGCACCTTAACTCATACTTGCCAACTCTTCTGGGGCTCACTCAAAAAAAAAAAAAAAAACCTATTCGAAGAGTTGGCAAATCTTTTAAGAGTTGATGAAGCCTTCCGAAGAGCAACGCTTACCGAATATTTTAAGTATGTGGCACTGGGAAGCTGTAAGAAAAGGGTTAGTCCTTGAGTTCAGGATGGAGCAAGTTATTTTTTTAGATTTTCCAAGAGGAGGATTTCTAAAAGCTGGTTAGTATGCTTTCATTGTACAAATTAGAGATGAATGAATCAATTCATCATCAAAAAATTTCCGACAAAATCAGATTGTTCAAAACCAATATTTTTGGGGGTTTGATTGTCACGATCCCAGTAAAATGGAAGCTAGTTGAGCACCATGTTACTGGATTATTTATGGGTCTGGAAGGGGGTTAAACCCCCCCCCAAAAAAAATACCCACCTGGCTGAAATTAGCTTATCACCTCAGCTTTCTTCAGGACTTCAATCTTTGACTTTTTTCATGATAAGTCTTCTGTCTGGGATCTTCCAATGCTTACTAGGCTTCATGTCTTGGTTACATGAGACACAAAACACATCAATGATGCGCATCACTCCACGCAGTCATGTGAGGTGTAATGCATGTCATGAAGTCTGTCATGTCTACCAGGCCAAGATACCACTGGAGGATCCCGGACATAAGATGAAAAGAGTGGAAGACCAGAAACAGGGAAAGTGGAAGATCAAAAGCAAGAAGAGTAGGACCAAAGGGGAGAAGAGTGGAACGGCAAAGAAGACAATAGTAGACATACCTGCTCATTAATTTATGACTAGCTGCCCCGTATCTTATGCAACAAATCTTGCTCCAGACTGAGATTGGAGTAAGGTACATGGAGGTTGTACACCAGTGAAGATGCACCTGATTCATTAAGACTGATTTATCAAGACTGAAGTGAACAACGCCTCTCTTGATAAATCAGAGCCTAGAAATGTGGAATATCAAAGAAAAATTGAAGACCAAGTAATAAGACAGTAAGAGTGGAAGACCAAAGAAGAATATGTGAAATGGGGAAGATCAAAGATGGGAAGAGAAGAAGACCAAAGTCGAGAAGAACCGAAGATCAAAGATGAGAAGAATGGAAACCCAAAGAAGAAAAAAGTAGAAGGCCAAAGAAGAAAAAACAGTGAAAGACTACGAACAAGAAGAGTGTTAAAGCAAAGTGATGACAATGAAAAATCAAAGTCAAGAAAAGTGGAAGACCAAAGACAAAAAGGGTGAATTACCATAGAAGAGAAAAGTGGAAGACCATAGAAGAAGATGAAAACAATGAAAGACTAAAAGCCGCTTTACACGCTACGATTTTGCTACAGCGATCTTGTTGGGGTCTTGGATTTTGTGACGCACATCCGGCCGCTGTAGCGATGTCGTTGTGTGTGACTCCTATGAGCGATTTTGAATCGTCGCAAAAACGTTCAAAATCGCTCATCGGTGACATGCCCCCCTCCTCCCAATTATCATTGCTGATATTTGGACGATGTTGTTCCTTGTTCCTGCGGCAGCACACATCGCTCCGTGTGACCCCGCAGGAACGAGGAACCTCACCTTATCTACGTCCCGCCCGCAATGAGGAAGGAAGGAGGTGGGCGAGATGTTACGTCCCGCTCATCTCCGCCCCTCCGCTTTGATTGGGCGGCCGCTTAATGACGTCGCTGTGACGCCGAACGAACCGCCCCCTTAGAAAGGAGGCGGTACGCCGGTCACAGCGACGTCGCTATGCAGGTAAGTACATGTGACAGGGGTGTGCGATTTTGTGCACGACGGGAAGTGATATGCCCGTGTCGCACAAACGATGGGGGCGGGTCGAACGCTAGCAATATCACTACCGATATCGCAAATATATATATGTAAAGCCCGCTTAAGGGCGACAAGAATGGAAGACTAAAGAAGAAGATGAGAAATGTGGAAGTTCAAAGATGAGAAGAGTAGAAGACCAAAGTTGAGACGAACTGAACACCAAGAAGAAAAGAGTGGAAGACTAAGAACAAGAAGAGTGGAAAACCAAAGATTATAACAATGGAAAACCAAAGTCAAGAAAAGTGGAAGACCAAAGACAAAAGGAGCAAGTTACCAAAGAAGAGAACAGTGGAAGATTATAGAAGAAGAGAAACACAATGAAAGACTAAGGACAAGAAGAATGGAAGACTATAGAAGAAGATGAGAAATGTGGAAGATCAAAGATGAGAAAAGTAGAAGACCAAACTTGAGAAGAATTGAAGGCCAAAGATGAGAAGAATGGAATACCAAAGAAGAAAAAAGTGGAAGACCAAAGATGAAAAGAGTGGAAGACTAAGAACAAGAAGAGTGGAAAACCAAAGATTATAACAATGGAAAACCAAAGTCAAGAAAAGTGGAAGACCAAAGACAAAAAGAACAAGTTACCAAAGAAGAGAAAAGTGGAAGACCATAGAAGAAGACAAACACAATGAAAGACTAAGGACGAGAAAAATGGAAGACTATAGAAGATGAAGGGTGGAAGATGAACGATGAGAAGAGTAGAAGACCAAAAAGATGAAACAGAGTGTAAAACCAAAGACAAGAAGAGTGGAGGACCAAAGAAGAAAAATGTGGAAGACCAAAAACAAAAAGAGTGAAATACCAAAGAAGAGAAAAGTGGGAGACCAAAAAAGAAGACAGAAACAATGAAAGACTAAAGGCCACACTATGATTTATCTGACGATATGTCATCGGGGTCATGGTTTTCGTGACGCACTTCCGTAGTCGTTAGCGACGTCGTTGCATGTCACACCTACGTGCGACTCCGAACGATCGCAAATAGGGTGAAAATCGTTGATCGTTGACACGTCAGTTCAGTTTCAAAATATTGTTCATCGTTTGGAATGCAACAGACATATTGCTACGTTTGACACCCTGTCAACGATGAACAATATCCACACGACCGCCTTGGTCAAACAATATATCGCTGAACGATGTAGCGTCGTTTGTGAGATGTGTACGTGTGAGCGCTACAAAACGACCTATGAGCGATCTCGGCAAATTGTAACAATGACCTGGGCATGTCACGTCGCTCATGAGATCGCAAGTGATGTCGCTGCGTGCAATGGGGCCTTAATAATGAGAACAATGTAAGACTATAAAAGAAGATGAGAAACATTGAAGATCAAAGATGAGAAGAGTAGAAGACCAAAGGCGAAAAAGAGTGGAAAACCAAAGACGAGAAGAGTGGAGGAGCAAAATAAAGAAAAGTGGAAGACCAAAAAAGAAAAGAGTGAAAGATTGAAGATGATAGGAACAAAGATGAGATGATCATTGGCCTGAAACAAGTAGTAGAGTGGGCGGGGAGCTGTGGAACAAGGACAGGTTATGGGATGGGCCAGGGAACAGCTACAAATAATCATTTGATCTTTTTGCATCTTCACCGAAATGCAATCTCGGAACTTTTAATTAAAAGTATTTATTTGGACTGAATTAAAGCTGCCAAAAAATTTAAGCAAATTTACCTGAAAGGAATCTTAGAAGATTCACTCATCTATATTCCAGACCAGTATACCGCATAACTAGTATGGTCGTGGCATGTACTTATTATTTTGGAACAATTTGCAACAGACTTCTGGTGCATTTTGCTTAGTAAGGCCAGTTCACATTTTAGGGTTGTTACAGCGAAATGAACCTGAACCACCCAAGATTCTGCTGATCCACCATGTTTAGTAAAACCTTAGTGTCTGGTCCTTACAGGTGTAAAATTGGCACTAAATGTACCATCTTCCAGCCCTTAAAAAAAGCCCAAATATCCCCCATTATTATTATTATTATTATTATTATTATTATTATTATTATTATTATTATTATTCAATATTGAATATGACGAGCAATAGTGAAAATCTAATGCAAAATAATATATAAATATAAATAATACAAACAGTAACAAGACATAAAGAAACTATATAAAAGATATATATTTGTGATATTTTTTTTTTTACTGGTCACTGTTACATTATTTGCTTTCCAATTATTATTGAATAAAAATGGCAATTTTTTGGGTGCCTCTTGCCCACTAATCCTAGATGAGAATTGTTCCAAGCATATTTTTTTAAATAAAACCTTTAGATCAGGGACTAATGAACACGGGAATAATCGCCAAGAGATTAGTAGCCTTTAATTAAATGAGTTTTATATAAATGTGGTTACTGAAGCCTTAAGGTATAAAAGACTCCTGGCCCGGAACAAATCCGTATTCTAAATGCAAAAAATGTACAATGGGCTGATATCCTCCGGCACAGAGAAGACCATTTGTTCCTGATGTTACTGAGCATAAAATCCGGAGCTCTCCTGCAATAAGAGCTCCGGGCGGTATATAGGACTTTTATCTTGCTATGGTGACATATACTTATGTAGTGGTTTTGGTGAATTCTAAAAAAAAAATCTAAATTGAATCCTGTATTTGACTTTTACTGCAGAATTGTGACTGCAGCTCTGAAGTATCTGTGTATATACAGTGCTCAGCGTAAATAAGTATATCTCAATTGAAAAGTAAGACTTTAATCTATATCTCATTAATCACACAAACAGTTTCCAAAATTTGGACCAGATTGATTTTCATAGAAGATTTGAAACCATAACATAAAAGTAAGGTTAATAATATAATTTTCATTACAAAATCTTTAACATCTTAAGATATTGATTAAAATGTCTTCTATATTACGTTACTTATCCTCAGTTACATCCTGTATTACACTCCAGAGCTGTACTCACTGTTCTGCTGGTGCAGTCACTGTGTACATACATTACATTACTGATCCTGAACTTATCCTGAGTGACATCCTGTATTATACTCAAGAGCTGCACTCACTATTCTGCTGGTGCAGTCACTGTGTACATACATTACTGATCCTGAGTTACCTCCTGTATTATGCTCCAGAGCTGCACTCACTATTCTGATGGTAGAGTCACTGTGTACGTACATTACATTATTTATCCTGTACTGATCCTGAGTCACATCCTGTATTATATTCCAGAGCTGCACTCACTGTTCTGCTGGTGCAGTCACTGTGTACATACAGTACATTACTTATCCTGTACTTATCCTGAGTTACATCTTGTATTATACTCCAGAGCTGCACTCACTATTCTGCTGGTGCAGTCACTGTGTACATACATTGCATTAGTTATCCTGCAATGATCCTGAGTCACATCCTGTATTATATTCCAGAGCTGCACTCACTGTTCTGCTGGTGCAGTCACTGTGTACATACAGTACATTACTTATCCTGTACTGATCCTGAGTTACCTCATGTATTATACTCCTGAGCTACACTCACTATTCTGCTGGTGCAGTCACTGTGTACATACATTACATTACTTATCCTGTACTGATCCTGAGTTACATCCTGTATTATACTCCAGAGCTGCACTCAGTATTCTGCTGGTGCAGCCACTGTGTACACACATTACATTACTGATCCTGAGTTACCTCCTGTATTATACTCCAGAGCTGCACTCACTATTCTGCTGGTGCAGTCACTGTGTACATACATTACATTACTGATCGTGTACTGATCCTGAGTTACCTTTTGTATTATACTCCAGAGCTGCACTCACTATTCTGCTGGTGCAAAAACTGGTTATAATGGGAACTGTCAATGAATTTTAGAAGAAATGAACAGATACTTATGTATGTAAATGTGTCTAATTCTAGTTCTGAATGTTGATTCAGTTGACACTTTTCATCATGAACAAAAACCTTGCTCTTCAGGGCGCACTGGATCATGCGGTATGGATGGATGGACCTCTAGTAATTGCCTTTATGCTTTCCCATACTGTAATTTAATTACATGGACATTTGTCTTTATTTCAGCAGGAATTGAGCACTTCCAAAATTGACTACATGTTGTTTACTTGTTGTGGGGTTTTTTGGGGGGCATTTTTAGTTACCAAAGAGGAGCAGCCATCACCGTCTTGGATTAAAACAAAAATGGTTGAAACTTTGTTTTAACTTTTACATTGGCAGAGAAAAGGCCACTTGAGGGGACAATTCTGTGCTTTTCACACTGCAATAAAAACCCTCTAAATATAAGTACTATAAAACATTTTTCTATTAGAGAAGAACAATTTCAATCCACAAAATTATTACATGCTGCAATTTTTGTTCAATTCAAGTAAAGTAAATTACAAAAAATATTTCTCATTTATTGCCTAAAAATGTTTGCAAGGAAAACACAGAGCCATATTGTGAGGAAGATCAAGTTGAGAGGTGCAGATCAACAGCATTGTTTGCTGCACGATAACAAATATGTTGAAACATTAAAATGATATGAAATTATAAAAACCTTGGCTTGGAACTGTACGATCTACAAACTTTGCATAAAATAATAGTACAGGTAAAATATAAGAAAATGTGTAAGACAACTTAAGCTTCCTTCCCCATGTATCAGTCATTTCTTCCTCTCCCCCTCATCATACAATTTGAAAAAGATGGATGAAAGCTGTTTTTTTCCCCCAGACTAGACAATTGCAGGTTTTTAGTAGAGTGAGGTTACACAGTCTATTATATTGTATCTAGAGGGCACGTGGGGAGGAGGAGTGAGGAGCAGGGAGAGGAAACAAGCAGAGAGACACAAAAGACTTGTTAGAAAGCTCATCATGTTCTTTCTGTGTCTCGCTCTGCTTCTTTCCTTTCCCTGCTCTTCACTCCTCCTCCCCACTGCCCTCTTACACAATATAGAGAGTAGTAGAGAACGGGTAATTTTCACACCGCGCCAATGACCACAGCAATACAATCGCATGGGGGGACAGTAATGGAGTCTGTTCTTCCTCAAGACAGGATGACTTGAGGAAGGATGCAACACTAGGGATCTATATAGATGTGAATCCAGCTCTGGGTGAGATAAAAGACTTGTTAGAAAGCTCTGCATGTTCTTTCTGTGTCTCTATGCTGGTTTCCTTTCCCTGCTCTTCACTCCTCCTTCCCACTGCCCTCTATATACAATATAATAGACTGAGTAATCTCACTCCAGAGAAACCTTGCAATTGTTTAGTCTGGGGAAAACAAAACAGCTTTAATCCATCTTTATCAGATTCGATGATGAGGTGTGGAAGGAAGAAGTGTTCTTCGTTCCTTTTTTAGCACACAAAGACAAGTAGCGGTATGAAGGACAATATGCAACACTAGTTATCTATATAGATGTGAATCTAGCTCTAGGTGAGATAAAAGACTTGTTAGAAAGCTCTGCATGTTTTTTCTATCTCAGCCAGAGCTGGATTCACATCTACATAGATCATTAGTGTTGTATATTGTGCTTCCTACTGCTGCTTGTCTCTGTGTGCTAAAAAGGAACAAAGAACACTTGATCCTGTCCCATTTCATCATCCGATCTGAGAAAGATGGATTAAAGCTGTTTTTTTCCCAGACTAAACAATTGCAGGTTTTTTGAAAAGTGAGATTACACAGTCTATTATATTGTATATAGCGGGTACATGGGAAGAGGAGTGAGGAGCAGGGAGAGGAAACAAGTAGAGAGAGACACAGAAAGAAAATGCTGAGCTTTCTAACATGTCTTTTACCTCACCCAGAGCGGGATTCATACCTACAGAGATCACTACTGTTGTATATTGTCTTCTATACTACTGCTTCTTTCTATGTGCAAAAAAAAAAAGGGTAAAAAATGCTTTTTCCTCTCCTCCCTCATAATCCAATCTGAGAAAGTTGGATTAAAGCTGTTTTTTTCCAGACTACACAATTGCAGGTTTTCTGTGGATTGAGGTTACACAGTCTATTATATTGTATATACGGAGGGCAGGGGGGAGAGGAGTGAGGAGTAGGGAAAGAAAACAAGCAGAGAGATAAAAAAGAACATTCTGAGCTTTCTAACAAGTCTTTTATCTCACCCACAGCTGGATTCACATCTACACAGATCACTACTGTTGTAAATTGTCTTCTATACTACTGCCTGTTTTTGTGTGCTAAAAAAGTAAAGAGCACTTCTTCCTCTCCCCCTCATTACCTAATCTGAGAAAGAGGGATTAAGGCTGTTTTTTTTCCCAGACTACACAATTCCAGGTTTTCTGTGGATTGAGGTTACACAGTCTATTATATTGTATATAAGAAGGGCAGTGGGAAGAGGAGTGAGGAGCAGGGAAAGGAAACAAGCAGAGAGAGAGAGATACAGAAAGAACAGGCTGAGCTTTCTAACAAGTCTTTTATCTCACCCGCAGCTGGATTCACATCTACACAGATCACTACTGCTGTAAATTGTTTTCTAAGCTACTGCTTATTTTTGTGTGCTATAAAAGGAAAGAACACTTCTTAATCTCCCACCTCATCATCTAATCTGAGAAAGATGCATCAAAGCTGTTTTTTCCCCCAGACTAGACAATTATTGCAGGTTTTCTGTGAAGTGAAATTACACAGTATATTATGTAGTAAAAAAGGGGCAGTGGGGAGAAGGAGTGAAGAGCAGGGAGAGAAAACAAGCAGAGAGAGACACAGAAGTAAAACTTTCTAACAAGTCTTTTATCTCACCCAAAGCTGGATTTACATCTACATAGATCACTACTATTTTATATTGTCCTCCATACTGCTGCTTGTCTCTGTGTGCTAAAAAGGGAAAGGAGAACAAGAATTTATCTCTGTCTGTTGTGTATGGGAGAGGTCTTAGCTGGTAGTCTCCACCCACTAGCTCAGGGAAAATTGCAAAGAGATGAGATCTGAAGAGGTGAGAACCAGTAAACCAGTAAAAATGTGCTACAATGGCTCCAAATTGCGTTGTTGCACAAAAATGTGAAACAACGCAAATGTGCACAGTTTATTTTGAAAAGTTAATGAAAATAAACTAACCATTTACCTAGTTAAATTAGAAAACAAATTTCATACATTCCCTATAGGACCATAGATTGGGGTTGAAAAAAATATAAAAATGAATAAATTAAATTATACAAATTATATAATCCTCAGCTCAACTCGACAAATTAGAAACTTAATAGCAAACATCCTGTATAGACCCTTTAGACTTTTATTTAAAAAAAATCCAAAAATTAATTATTATTTATAATTAAATATATATAACAATATATTACACACATTTTATATATATATATATATATATATATATATATATATATATATATATATATATATATATATCTATATCTATATCTATATATATATATATATATATATATACCGTATTTTTCGGACTATAAGGCGCACCCTGGTTTTAGAGGAGGAAAATAGGAAAATAAAACTTTAAGCATGACACACTGTTATGGGGCAAGGATCTGCTGCTGACACTGTTATGGGGGTAATGTCCCCAAATTCTCTACTAAGGTACCCCATCCTGGTAATGATCCTCCTGCCTTGTATATGATCCTGCTATAAACCCCCATGCTGCTCATATTCCCCCATCCTGCTCATATTCCCCCATCCTGCTCATATACTCTCATCCTGTTCATATACCCCATCCTGCTCATATACTCCCATCCTGTTCATATACCCCCATCCTGTTCATATACCCCCATCCTGTTCATATAACCCCATCCTGTTCATATAACCCCATCCTGTTCATATACCCCCATCCTATTGATATACCCCCCATCCATCCTGCTCATATACCCCCATCCTGTTCATATACCCCCATCCTATTGATATACCCCCCATCCATCCTGCTCATATACTCTCATCCTGTTCATATACCCCATCCTGCTCATATACTCCCATCCTGTTCATATACCCCCCATCCTGTTCATATACCCCCCATCCTGTTCACATACCCCCCATCCTGTTCATATACCCCCATCCTGCCTGCTCATATACTCCCATCCTGTTCATATACCCCCATCCTGTTCATATACCCCCATCCTGTTCATATAACCCCATCCTGTTCATATAACCCCATCCTGCTCATATACCCCCATCCTGTTCATATACCCCCATCCTGTTCATATACCCCCCATCCATCCTGCTCATATACTCCCATCCTGCTATATGCCCCCATCGTGCTCATATACCATCCTGGTATATGGCCTGTATCCTATAGCACAGATAAAAAAAATAAACGTTTATACTCACCTTTTCCTCACTCCCTCCAGCACCGATCATCTTCCTCTCTGGCACGCTGACCTGTGTGTGTGGAGCCGTTCCCCTGCAGAACCGCGATGTCTTCCTGTCTGTGCCGATCAGCTGACCAGCTCAGCACAGATCAGCTGACCGGCACAGACAGGAAGACATCGCGTGCTGCAGGGGTACAGCTCCACACACGGGGACGGGTGAGTGTACTGATTCACTGCACCCCGCGCTGATGATGACGCGCGGGGGGCAGTGAATACAGCCGCACATGATCACTCCAGGCTGTAATTGCCAGGGGTGATCATGCGGGCCAGCTCTTTGCTATGCGCGCGTCCCCGCTCGTCCTCCCGCCCACCTGGCAGCGCCGGCTTCTGCACTGAGAAATGGGCGGGGGATGGGCGTGCATATGTAATGAGCGGGCCCACGTGGTCACGGCAGGCGCTGCTGCTGCCTGCTCGTGCCCCGATGATCCGCTCCACCGCAGTACCCTGATTCCCGGCTGCAGCCCTATAGTCAGACCATAAGACGCACCCCCAACTTTCCCCCAACATTTTGGGGGGGAAAAAGTGCGTCTTATGGTCCGAAAAATACGGTATATATATATATAAAATATATAATATATGAAGCTGAATGTGTGTATGTATGTGTGTGTGTGGGATTGGCATCTGCACTGTCGCAGCTACAGCCACAAAATTTTGCACACTCACACGTCTGGACCCCGAGAGCGTTATAGGCTATGTTGTGAGGTGAAATTTTAACCCCGTGCGTTCCAATTTACCAATCAATTTTGCCCCTATCTACATAATGGGGAAAAGTGAAACGAAAAGTGTATCTGCACCGTCGCATTTACGATCACGAAATTTTGCAGACACCTCATGTGACCCAGGGAACGTCGTAGACTATGTTTTGACAGGAAAATTTAACCCCGCGCTTTACAGTTACTCTCCAAAAAACATGCCTCCATTAAAGTAAATGGAGCCTGTAACTACAGGTTATTAGTAGGAGCTATGAGTGGTTGCTATAGGAACAAAAGACATTCATAGTATAAGAAGCTTATATGTGAGGTAATAAGATGTCGGTGGGGAGACTGATAGAGAGAGACAGACAGACAGAGAGACAGACAGAGAGACAGACAGAGAGACAGATAGAGAGACAGACAGAGACAGACAGGGAAAGAGACAGACAGAGACAGACAGACAAGAGACAAACGGTGAAAGAGACAGACAGAGACAGACCTTGAAAGAGAAAGACCTGGAAAGAGACAGATGGGGAAAGAGACAGACGGACATGCAGACAGGGACAGAGACAGGCAGACAGGGAAGGAGGAGACAGCCAGAGAGACAGACAAAGATAGATGGGGAAAGACACAGACCTTGATAGAGTAAGACGGGGAAAGAGACAGAGAAATGGAGACACACAAGGAAAGAGACAGACAGAGACAAGCAGACAGGGAAAGAGACAGACAGGAAAAGACACAGACAAAGAGACGGGGAGACAGACGGGGAAAGAGACAGACTTTGGAAGAGACAGATGGGGAAAGAAACAGAGAGATAGCGACAGACAAAGACAAAGACAGGCAGATGGGGAAAGAGACAGATGGGGAAAGAGACAGACGGGGAAAGAGGCAGACCTGGAAAGAGGCAGACCTGGAAAGAGACAGATGGGGACAGAGACAGACGACACATGTATATGTATATATATATATATATAAACATATACACACACACACACACACACACACACACACACACATACAATTAAATATATATATATGATAGATTTAAAATGTAAGAATACACATGATTTATTTTGTTTATTTTATTGCATTTCTAATTCATATGTATCATAAAAATCCGAAACCACCAAACATGATCAGCATTAACCTTTCCATACAGAAGTTTCATTGTGAATATAGAACAAAACCTTTGACTATTGATCGACCA
Organism: Anomaloglossus baeobatrachus; assembly: GCF_048569485.1. Lineage (NCBI taxonomy): Eukaryota > Metazoa > Chordata > Amphibia > Anura > Aromobatidae > Anomaloglossus > Anomaloglossus baeobatrachus. The sequence continues at coordinate 24,868,867 of NC_134359.1, forward strand.
TATTTTATTTTAGATTTAATTGACCTCTGGACCGGAACAAAGTTATGACAAAGAGTCAGGTCAATTTTGACAACGCGAAGAGAATTTGGAATCATTTTGATGGTAGATTCTCCCTTAGGATCGTCACCATAAAACGTGAGCGGTTTACATAAATACATTACGGACAAGGTGACTGCCGCATTAATCCGACAATGGCCCAAAATGCGTTGGCACGGTTTTATTTTTATTCTTTCTCTTTACCATGTAAGCAAAATTAGATTCAAAGCCAATGCAATGTGTTTAGCCGGGAAGGAAGAGGGGATTTGTTTTAGTGCAGACACTGTGCTCTGCTGCAGATGTTACTCTGGGAATACAGAATGATTGTATATCAATGTCTCAGACAGGGAACGTTAAGATACCCTGTGGATTTCCATCTCTCAGATGTTACTCTGTTCCCTGGGCGCCAATAAATACACAATAAAAGACAATAAGAAACAGCTCCTCGTCAGGACGGCGGCCGGAGGTACAAAATATTGAGTTAAAAATTCCTTACGAAGAAAAAAACCCCCTCTTTTTCCTTTCTTATCTCTTTGGGTTATGAAAAGATCGGTTCAGAAAAATACTTATCTGAATACAGATCTGTAACCAGATTCTGCAATTTGAATCACATACATGATTAAATAGATATATTAGATCTGATGAGGCTGGTGTACTTACACTGAAAATCCATATTAGACTGGCTGTATAATCCTGACATTAAATGGAATGCGTCAGGAATGAGAAAATGAGCTAATAAATTATTGGGGTTTTTTTTTGCTGTAAATCTATTTGAAAACTAAATGTTGTTGATACTTTGATTTTCCTCATATCATAATATTTATTAAAAAGAAAATAGAAATCTTGCAATTTTGACACTGATCCCTGGGGCGTTTTTAAACTTTAATTTCCTGTTATTTTAGGAAACAGCACATGTACATTAGTCACAATGAACAGACTGACTATCTTCTGTGCTCACGCATCTAATGAGCGTGTGCAAAGCTCATTGTAAAGGGAGGGGAGGAGGTGAGCTGTGACATCACCTATTCTGAATGGCAGATCCTGTGTTATGTGCTATATATAGAGGTGTTGTCAGTCATTGTACATGAGGAGAAGGTGAGCTGTGATGTCACCTATTCTGAATGGCAGATTCTGTGTTATCTACTATATAAGAGGTGTTATCAGTCATTGTACATAAGGAGGAGGTGAGCTGTGACATCACCTATTCTGAATGGCAGATTCTGTGTTATCTACTATACATAGAGGTGTTATCAGTCATTGTACATGAGGAGGTGAGCTGTGACATCTAATGTGAATGTTGGATCCCGTGTTATCTACTTTGTCTAGAGGTGTTATCACTTATTGTATAGGAGGAAGAAGTAAGCTGTGACATCACCTAATGTAAATGGTAGACTCGGTGTTATCTACTGTATATAGAGGTGTTATTAGTCATTGAACAGGAGGAGGAAGTGAGCTGTGAATAGTGGATCCTGTGTTATCTACTGTATATAGAGGTGTTCTCAATCACTGTACAAGAGGAGGAGGCGATGAGCTGTGATATCACCTATTGTGAATGCTGGATCCCGAGTTATCTCCTGTATATAGAGGTGTTATTAGTTATTGTAATCCTGCCTCTGATGATAAAGAGCCTAGTGAAAACTCTTCCTGAAAGGACACAAAGTTTGAGTCTAAAATAGCCCCACTAAATGGAGTGAAAATTGCAAGATTACTCTTTTTTAATAAAAATCGAACTATGAAATAAAAAATTTCCAATGTTTTTTTTTTTTTTTTAAATTGCTTGTTTCAAATACAGTACTAGTTCATTTTCTGATGATAGCTTCCCTTTAGGATGATCGTTTAATATCTAGAGCTTGGGCCAGGCTCAAAAAATGTCCATTTAGGTATCGGGTTTATGCATCAATTCTTATGTGGATTTTCAAGGTAAGTACATCAGCCTCATCAGGTATAATAAATATAATAAATCTATTTATAATTTATGCAGTCTGCATTGTGAAATCTGGTGACAGAGCCAATGGAAACAAACTTACTTTGTTCCTGATTTGGTTTTTTTTGGGTATTTATTGGGTGGTTTTTATGTCTTGAGAAGAGAAGCTTTTAAAATTTTCTATTCTGAAAGTCCTTGGTTGAAAGAAAGCTAAAAAAAGAAAAGCTATTGATTTCTATGGACCAGTGCAGTCTGATGCTCTGCGCAGTGTACAGCGCTGTGCGGAGAGAGGGAGGAGGTGTGCTGTGTTACTGTCTGTTGCCCTGATATTAAGGGTCTTGAAAAATGAAGAAGTGTCAGCCTTTTGGGAGGGGTGGTGCGCGAGTCCTTGAAAACCCCCTAGAACTTCTTCCCAGATTCAGGACCTATTTTGGATGCAGCTCAACACAAGAAATAAAAGCAAATCCCCGCGGCCTCTTCCCGTCCTCCGCTAGCGGCTGCTGATACAATTACGTTTATTACTCGCGATCACTGAGGTGTTTGCTGCACAATTCTGCTGCCTGTTTCTTCATGCACACCGCAGTCCTGCTGCCCAGGAGGTCCCACAGACAGAAAGCAGCACGATAGCATCCATTATGGGGGTCCCAGGAACCTTCTCCCCAGTTTTCAATTACTAAAATTACATATTTAGGTCTATTACCTAAGCAGTATTATAGTAGTTATATTCTTGTACATAGGGGGCAGTATTATAGTAGTTATATTCTTGTACATAGGGGGCAGTATTATAGTAGTTATATTCTTGTACATAGGAGCAGTATTATAGTAGTTATATTCTTGTACATAGGGGGAAGTATTATAGTAGTTATATTCTTGTACATAGGGGGCAGTATTATAGTAGTTATATTCTTGTACATAGGGGGCAGTATTATAGTAGTTATATTCTTGTATATAGGGGCAGTATTATAGTAGTTATATTCTTGTATATAGGGGCAGTGTTATAGTAGTTATATTCTTGTACATAGGGGGCAGTATTATAGTAGTTATATTCTTGTACATAGGAGGCAGTATTATAGAAGTTATATTCTTGTACATAGGGGCAGTATTATAGTAGCTTTATTCTTGTACATAGGTGCAGTATTATAGTAGTTATATTCTTGTATATAGGGGCAGTATTATAGTAGTTATATTCTTGTACATAGGAGCAGTATTATAGTAGTTATATTCTTGTACATAGGGGCAGTATTATAGTAGTTATATTCTTGTATATAGGGGGCAGTATTATAGTAGTTATATTCTTGTACATAGGGGGCAGTATTATAGTAGTTATATTCTTGTACATAGGGGGCAGTATTATAGTAGTTATATTCTTGTACATAGGGGCAGTATTATAGTAGTTATATTCTTGTACATAGGGGGCAGTATTATAGTAGTTATATTCTTGTACATAGGGGGCAGTATTATAGTAGTTATATTCTTGTATATAGGGGGCAGTATTATAGTAGATATATTCTTGTACATAGGGGGCAGTATTATAGTAGTTATATTCTTGTACATAGGGGCAGTATTATAGTAGTTATATTCTTGTACATAGGGGCAGTATTATAGTAGTTATATTCTTGTACATAGGAGGCAGTATTATAGTAGTTATATTCTTGTACATAGGAGGCAGTATTATAGTAGTTATATTCTTACACTTTTTACCGCTTGTTATGTTTGAACCTTTAGAAGTTGCTATATTGGAGTCAGTTTGTGCTGTAGTCACAGATTATTTGTACGCTGTTTTCCATGGCACTGTGCATGATACGCTGGGTAATAGCACAATACAGGCCGGCGTGTATTTGTAAGGCATAGATTGGGTTATCGCTCCACCTCTCTTCTTTTCTTCTAGCCCCGGAGACTTCTCAGCGTGCTCCAGATGTTTCATTTCCAGATAGTGCTAGCCTGGTGTATCTGCACGGATTCAGGCTATGTTATTCTAATGAATGGATGTGCCACCTGTCTCCAGGCTGCTGCTTGTTCTTTTGCAAGTCGATACACAGGGGCCTCTGCTTCTGTTCTACGGGGATCGGTTAATGACTATCAGGCAGATGTATCCCGGGATTATTGTGCAGACCAGCCATGCTGAGCATCAGATCTGAGATATCGTTGTCAAAGACAAAACATTGGAAACATCCTTTGATTAACCCTGTGAAATACACGGCACAGTCATGTGCAGGAGAAAAGCGTTTCTCCACCATTGGCTGCCTTTCAGGTCTCCCTTAGGCTAAGGCTAAGTTCACACATCCTGTGTTTTCAATCCGTCAGGTCCGTCAGCAACGGATCAGTCATTTTCAAGATGTCAACTGATGCAACTGATGTGTTTTTCACAGGATTCCTTTCACAGGAATCCTGTGAAAAAACTGATCAGTTGCGTCCGTTAGGGTACTTTCACACTTGCGTTATTTTCCTTCCGTTACAATCCGCCCTTTTGGGAAACAGCGGAATCCGTTAACGGATTCCGCTGTTTCCCATAGACTTGTATGGTTGACGGATTGTACCAAAAGGAGCTGCGTTGCTTCCGCTGGGCGACGCTCCGTTGCTTCCGCCCAGCAGGAGGAACGCAGCATGTAACGTTATTTTGAGCAGCGGAATCCTCTGGATTTCACTGCGCATGCTCTTTTTTTTTTTTTTTTTTTTAAATCAAACTTTATTTTGGCTCGCGGTGGCCGAACGTTCAGCTGAGCGCCCGGCCGTCGGCAAGCGACAGCGCTCAGCTGAATGACCGGCCACCAGCATGCCCGGCCGCCGGCAAGTCACAGCGCTCAGCTGAGCGCCCGCCCGCCGGCATGCCCGGGCGCCGGCAAGTGACAGCGATCAGCTGATCACCCGGCGGCCGGCTGCAGGGAGCGATCAGCTGATCACCCGGCGGCCGGGAGCGATCAGCTGATCACCCGGCAGCCGGCTGCAGGGAGCGATCAGCTGATCACCCGGCAGCCGGGAGCGATCAGCTGATCACCCGGCGGGCGGGAGCGATCAGCTGATCACCCGGCGGCCGGCTACTGGGAACAATCAGCTGATCACCCAGCGGCCGGCTGCAGGGAACGATCAGCTGATCGTTCACTATAGTCTGCCGCTGGTAAAACCGGGAAAAAAAAAAAAAAAAAAATCAAAACGAATTGCGTTGTTTTGCAGCATCCGTTGCATCCGTTGTGTCACTATATGCAACACATCCGTTGCATCCGTTACACAACGCAATGCAACGGATACCGTTCAACGCAAGTGTGAAAGTAGCCTTACATCCGCTGTGCATCAGTTTTTTGACGGATCAGTCATGATCCGTCTGTGTTTGGGACAGCCCAGTGGGCGTGCCAAACATGCTGGGCATGCTCAGTAGAGCATGGCGGAATCCAGCGCTGGATTCCGTCGTAAGACGGATTACGACGGAATCCAGCACCATAGACATACATTGCAAGTGTGGCGGATGGCGACGGATTCCTGCGCGGCGCGTTAATTTTGACGGCCCGAAAAACGTTACATTCTGCGTTGCTCCCCGTTCGGCGGTCAGTCAAAAACGACGGACCGCGACGCAGCGGATGCAACGCAGGGTCATCAGTCGCAATCCGTCGCTAATATAAGTCTATGGGAAAATACAGGATTCCTGCAAAATATTTTGCAGGATACCGTAATTCCCCAAGGCGACGGATTGTGACTGATGCAAAACACAGGATGTGTGAACTTAGCCTTAGTCAGTAGAGTGAAAACATGTCCTCCCTTCTACTACTATTAATGTAGCTCAATGCTGGTGGGAATGGAGGAGCTGGTGGGAATGGCGGAGCTGGTGGGAATGGAGGAGCTGGTGAGAATGGAGGAGCTGGTGGGAATGGAGGAGCTGGTGAGAATGGAGGAGCTGGTGGGAATGGAGGAGCTGGTGGGAATGGAGGAGCTGGTGGGAATGGGGGAGCTGGTGGGAATGGTGGAGCTGGTGGGAATGGTGGAGCTGGTGGGAATGGGGGAGCTGGTGGGAATGGGGGAGCTGGTGGGAATGGAGGAGCTGGTGGGAATGGAGGAGCTGGTGGGAATGGAGGAGCTGGTGGGAATGGAGGAGCTGGTGAGAATGGAGGAGCTGGTGGGAATGGTGGAGCTGGTGGGAATGGTGGAGCTGGTGGGAATGGGGGAGCTGGTGGGAATGGGGGAGCTGGTGGGAATGGGGGAGCTGGTGGGAATGGTGGAGCTGGTGGGAATGGAGGAGCTGGTGGGAATGGTGGAGCTGGTGGGAATGGAGGAGCTGGTGAGAATGGAGGAGCTGGTGGGAATGGCGGAGCTGGTGGGAATGGCGGAGCTGGTGGGAATGGAGGAGCTGGTGGGAATGGGGGAGCTGGTGGGAATGGGGGAGCTGGTGGGAATGGGGGAGCTGGTGGGAATGGTGGAGCTGGTGGGAATGGAGGAGCTGGTGAGAATGGAGGAGTTGGTGGGAATGGAGGAGCTGGTGGGAATGGTGGAGCTGGTGGGAATGGAGGAGCTGGTGAGAATGGAGGAGCTGGTGGGAATGGAGGAGCTGGTGGGAATGGAGGAGCTGGTGGGAATGGCGGAGCTGGTGGGAATGGCGGAGCTGGTGGGAATGGAGGAGCTGGTGGGAATGGAGGAGCTGGTGGGAATGGAGGAGCTGGTGGGAATGGTGGAGCTGGTGGGAATGGCGGAACTGGTGAGAATGGAGGAGCTGGTGGGAATGGTGGAGCTGGTGGGAATGGCGGAACTGGTGAGAATGGAGGAGCTGGTGGGAATGGAGGAGCTGGTGGGAATGGAGGAGCTGGTGGGAATGGCGGAGCTGGTGGGAATGGAGGAGCTGGTGGGAATGGAGGAGCTGGTGGGAATGGAGGAGCTGGTGGGAATGGTGGAGCTGGTGGGAATGGTGGAGCTGGTGAGAATGGAGGAGCTGGTGAGAATGGAGGAGCTGGTGGGAATGGAGGAGCTGGTGGGAATGGCGGAGCTGGTGAGAATGGTGGAGCTGGTGAGAATGGAGGAGCTGGTGGGAATGGAGGAGCTGGTGGGAATGCTGGAGCTGGTGAGAATGGAGGAGCTGGTGGGAATGGAGGAGCTGGTGGGAATGCTGGAGCTGGTGGGAATGCTGGAGCTGGTGGGAATGGAGGAGCTGGTGGGAATGGAGGAGCTGGTGGGAATGGAGGAGCTGGTGGGAATGCTGGAGCTGGTGGGAATGGAGGAGCTGGTGGGAATGGAGGAGCTGGTGGGAATGGTGGAGCTGGTGGGAATGGAGGAGCTGGTGAGAATGGTGGAGCTGGTGGGAATGGTGGAGCTGGTGAGAATGGAGGAGCTGGTGAGAATGGAGGAGCTGGTGGGAATGGAGGAGCTGGTGGGAATGGTGGAGCTGGTGGGAATGGAGGAGCTGGTGAGAATGGTGGAGCTGGTGGGAATAGAGGAGCTGGTGGGAATGGAGGAGCTGGTGAGAATGGTGGAGCTGGTGAGAATGTGTGGCGCCCCTGAGGCTTCCGTCGCCACAGGTCATTGCACCCCATCCAGCGGTGTGATGCCCCATTCTGGGAGAGGAAGAGAGTGAACTCCGGTCCCCTGGTAAATCCACACTACACCCATTGTTAGGTACATACTGGGACCAGGGAAAGTGGCAGTTACCCCCCCATGCTGCATGCTGGGAGGGGCCGTAAGACCCATCCCTGCTCCTATAGGGTACAGCTTAGCAACTGGGGAGGTGGGAGGAGCCATCTGAGAGCAGACACAGAGAGGAAGGTCAAGTTTAGTCAGTCTACCTCAGGGAGTGAGAGAGTGAGCATGTAGTTGGAGAAGAAGAACGAGAGAAAGGAGGAGGAGGAGGCCTGCTGGAGGCAGGCAAGGAGGAGAAAAGAAAGAAAAGAAAGAAAGAAAGAAAGAAGGAAAGAAAGCTCCAAGTCAGACAGGAGCAGAAAGACAGAAGGAGACGCTTCCTGGTGAAGATCCTGGGACCCAGAGGTCCAGGTGACACCACGTAGGAGACAGAAGGAGTCGCAGGGCCACGGGTAGTCTGTAGAGCTGTCGGGGCAGTTTAGAGCTACGGTGGCCTGTTCCACAATAACATCGGTGGAGGGATCAAGCTGCGACAGGGGACGGTCCCTAGAGACTGGAGGAGTGCAAAGATCATCTCCAAACAGTAAAAACCGAGGCCCAGGGAATGTTGTAGACTCCCAGGGCCAGAACCCATAGCAGAACTTCCAGAAAAGGGGTAATCAGCCGACAGGTGACCCCCCAGCCTGGAGGCTGTAGTGGAGGCCAAGCCAGGTTTATCCTATCAAAGGCAAGGCTAAGGAAGACAGCAGAAGAAAGAGACACTAAGGGAAGGGTACCGGCTTTTACTCTCTGAATCACCCAGAAACGGCGGAGGTCCCTGACAGTGGTCTCAGCAGTCCAAGGGTTCCTGCCGGCCTTGACAAGAACTGTGAGTAAAGAACTTGAACTGCACCTTTGAAGTCGCCTCAGTTATTTCCGCTGCATAGACATTCACAAGCACCAACTGTGCCCCGGGCATTGCTCCACTTGTGGGGAGCAGTACCACCATTGCTGCCATAACATCATCCCGGAGGCCTCACATAGCAGCGGCGGCCTAATAGCCGCATACCACAGGTGGCGTCACGAACACAAACTTTATTCACCTAGCCACATATTTTACTGACACCCACCAGGGCCACGGAGCCGGGCCCAGCCACCACTGACTACCACCGGACTAGTCCGGCCCGGCACCGGGTGTCCCATAGCCCTGGGGTGGGCGAGTCAATTTTGGCGTCACGAACAGGATTTCGTGCCCGGTCACACCGGGTACTGTGCGCCTGAAGAATCGTGAAATAGCCTGTGTTTTACTGTGAGAAACTGCCGCCATTGAAGACACTGAGCGCGGGAAGAAGGGGGGCGTGAAAGAAGAAAGGGCGCGAAGAGAAGCCCCGCCCCCTTGTCCAAGAAAAGAGCGCGAAGCGGTGCCCGCCATGTAAGGCGGAGGAAGAAGAAGTGGCGACTAGAAAAGCTGGCCGGCTGGCAGAACAAGTCAAAATGCCAGACCAGCAGAGAGAGAAAATGCCTCCTGTAAGCGGAGGCCAGGAAGAGCTCACCTGGATCAGGCCTGTGACCGCCGCTGAGCTGAAGGCTGAGGTCGGGAGGATGGCTGACAGGATGAAGGAGCGGGAAGTTACCAGCCTGCTGCTGAGCAACATCAAAAGTCTGCTACTAGAAGAAGCGACGAGCCTGCTGCTGGGAGATCGTGCAGAAGGAGACGCAGAGAGAATGGCGTCCACACGCAGCGATCCAGAGCTAGACTCCGCTGACTGGTGGGGCTGGGAGATGGACCAGTGGTGTGAAAGGCTGCAGGCGGAGGTGATGCAGCAGATCCGGCAAGCGATGCGCGGAGCAGCGACCGCCAGAACACCGGAGATGCTACTGAGGGGTGAGTCATTTAATGCCCCTGCCGGCGCGAGTGCCCCAACCCCCGCTACCATGCCCGCGGTCCCTGGAGAGATGCCCGGCATGGCGACGCCGATCCGGGCCGCAGCCACGCCAGGTGCGGCCCGCCAAGATTTCGCCGCCGGAGCGACGCCCATCCACACCGCAGCAGCGACGCCAAGCCCGGCCCGTCCAGCTCAGGCCCCAGCAGCGATACCCCGCTCGGACAAGCAAGATTCCGCCGCAGCGGCAACGTTAATCCACGCCGCAGATGCGGCCCGCCAAGCCCAGGCCGCAGCCACGCCAGGTGCGGCCCGTCAAGAATCGGTCACAGCAGCGACTCCAATACAGGCCGCCGCCATGCCAGGCGCGGCCCGCCAAAACCAGCAGACGCAGACTGTGCTGACCGCTGTCTACCTGCTGCCAGGTGGGGAGCCGGAGAAGAATCCCTACATGTAAAGAAGTGAAGAGATGCTGAACTGTAAATAGCCCCTGTCTGCCCCTCATTCTTTTTGAAGAAGTCCCTTGTGTTCTGCCTCAATGTTCTTTTCGAAGATGACACCCTTTCCTGCTGTACTGCCCCTCATGCTTTTCGAAGATGTCACCCCCATGTTTATGTGTACCGGGCCACTAGACTGGAATGTGGGCCCCGGTAAATGTGATGTCTTATGTGTCTTATGTAACCAGGCCATTGGACTTAGTGGCTGGTTGAGTATTTGTCCCATTGTTGGTTGAAAGAAACGAACTGCCAGGCTACTGGACTTGTTGTAGCCAAGAAATGTATATAGTTGCACCCGTTGTGCCCCCTACCAGAATTATGGGGGAAGTGCCCAAACTGTGCAATGAACTGAAAGTGCACACATAGTTTCTTTATAAGAAGTTGCAATGTTAAAGTAATTGTGCCTCCCATAAAGGGAAGAAATGTTAATTGTTTTATTGCTTTGCATACCAAAAATGTTTTGCAGTTCTTCCACATGTTTTTGTTGTTTTTCAGCCCGAGGACGTGCTGGGATTTGCTGTGGGGGAGTGTGGCGCCCCTGAGGCTTCCGTCGCCACAGGTCATTGCACCCCATCCAGCGGTGTGATGCCCCATTCTGGGAGAGGAAGAGAGTGAACTCCGGTCCCCTGGTAAATCCACACTACACCTATTGTTAGGTACATACTGGGACCAGGGAAAGTGGCAGTTACCCCCCCATGCTGCATGCTGGGAGGGGCCGTAAGACCCATCCCTGCTCCTATAGGGTACAGCTTAGCAACTGGGGAGGTGGGAGGAGCCATCTGAGAGCAGACACAGAGAGGAAGGTCAAGTTTAGTCAGTCTACCTCAGGGAGTGAGAGAGTGAGCATGTAGTTGGAGAAGAAGAACGAGAGAAAGGAGGGAGGAGGAGGCCTGCTGGAGGCAGGCAAGGAGGAGAAAAGAAAGAAAAGAAAGAAAGAAAGAAGGAAAGAAAGCTCCAAGTCAGACAGGAGCAGAAAGACAGAAGGAGACGCTTCCTGGTGAAGATCCTGGGACCCAGAGGTCCATGTGACACCACGTAGGAGACAGAAGGAGTCGCAGGGCCACGGGTAGTCTGTAGAGCTGTCGGGGCAGTTTAGAGCTACGGTGGCCTGTTCCACAATAACATCGGTGGAGGGATCAAGCTGCGACAGGGGACGGTCCCTAGAGACTGGAGGAGTGCAAAGATCATCTCCAAACAGTAAAAACCGAGGCCCAGGGAAGGTTGTAGACTCCCAGGGCCAGAACCCATAGCAGAACTTCCAGAAAAGGGGTAATCAGCCGACAGGTGACCCCCCAGCCTGGAGGCTGTAGTGGAGGCCAAGCCAGGTTCATCCTAACAAAGGCAAGGCTAAGGAAGACAGCAGAAGGAAGAGACACTAAGAGAAGGGTACCGGCTTTTACTCTCTGAATCACCCAGAAACGGCGGAGGTCCCTGACAGTGGTCCCAGCAGTCCAAGGGTTCCTGCCGGTCTTGACAAGAACTGTGAGTAAAGAACTTGAACTGCACCCTTGAAGTGGTCTCTGTTATTTCCGCTGCATAGACATTCACAAGCACCAACTGTGCCCCGGGCATTGCTCCACTTGTGGGGAGCAGTACCACCATTGCTGCCATAACATCATCCCGGAGGCCTCACATAGCAGCGGCGGCCTAATAGCCGCATACCACAGGTGGCGTCACGAACACAAACTTTATTCACCTAGCCACATATTTTACTGACACCCACCAGGGCCACAGAGCCGGGCCCAGCCACCACTGACTACCACCAGACTAGTCCGGCCCGGCACCGGGTGTCCCATAGCCCTGGGGTGGGCGACTCAATTTTGGCGTCACGAACACAAACTTTATTCAGCAAGCCACTTATTCTACTGACACCCACCAGGGCCACGGAGCCGGGCCCAGCCACCACTGACTACCACCGGACTAGTCCGGCCCGGCACCGGGTGTCCCATAGCCCTGGGGTGGGCGAGTCAAATGGAGGAGCTGGTGAGAATGGAGGAGCTGGTGAGAATGGAGGAGCTGGAGGGAATGGTGGAGCTGGTGGGAATGGAGGAGCTGGTGGAAATGGAGGAGCTGGTGGGAATGGTGGAGCTGGTGGGAATGGTGGAGCTGGTGGGAATGGAGGAGCTGGAGGGAATGGTGATGCTGGTGGGAATGGTGGTGCTGGTGGGAATGGAGGAGCTGGAGGGAATAGTGATGCTGGTGGGAATGGAGGAACTGGAGGGAATGGTGATGCTGGTGGGAATGGTGGAGCTGGTGGGGATGGAGGAGCTGGTGGGAATGGCGGAGCCGGTGGGAATGGAGGAGCTGGTGGGAATGGCGGAGCCGGTGGGAATTGTGATGCTGGTGGGAATGGTGGAGCTGGTGGGAATGGCGGAGCTGGTGGGAATGGCGGAGCTGGAGGGAATGGCGGAGCCGGTGGGAATGGCGGAGCCGGTGGGAATGGAGGAGCTGGTGGGAATGGAGGAGCTGGTGGGAATGGTGGAGCTGGTGGGAATGGCGGAGCTGGTGGGAATGGCGGAGCTGGAGGGAATGGCGGAGCTGGTGGGAATGGCGGAGCTGGTGGGAATGGAGGAGCTGGTGGGAATGGAGGTGCTGGTGGGAATGGTGATGCTGGTGGGAATGGTGGAGCTGGTGGGAATGGCGGAGCTGGTGGGAATGGCGGAGCTGGTGGGAATGGCGGAGCTGGAGGGAATGGCGGAGCTGGAGGGAATGGTGGAGCTGGGGGGAATGGTGGAGCTGGGGGGAATGGTGGAGCTAGTGGGAATGGCGGAGCTAGTGGGAATGGCGGAGCTAGTGGGAATGGAGGAGCTGGAGGGAATGGAGGAGCTGGTGGGAATGGAGGAGCTGGTGGGAATGGAGGAGCTGGTGGGAATGGTGATGCTGGTGGGAATGGCGGAGCTGGTGGGAATGGTGGAGCTGGTGGGAATGGCGGAGCTGGTGGGAATGGTGGAGCTGGTGGGAATGGCGGAGCTGGTGGGAATGGCGGAGCTGGTGGGAATGGCGGAGCTGGAGGGAATGGAGGAGCTGGAGGGAATGGTGGAGCTGGGGGGAATGGTGGAGCTAGTGGGAATGGTGGAGCTAGTGGGAATGGCGGAGCTAGTGGGAATGGCGGAGCTAGTGGGAATGGAGGAGCTGGAGGGAATGGAGGAGCTGGTGGGAATGGAAGAGCTGGTGGGAATGGAGGAGCTGGTGGGAATGGTGATGCTGGTGGGAATGGTGGAGCTGGTGGGAATGGCGGAGCTGGTGGGAATGGTGGAGCTGGTGGGAATGGCGGAGCTGGTGGGAATGGTGGAGCTGGTGGGAATGGAGGAGCTGGTGGGAATGGAGGAGCTGGTGGGAATGGAGGAGCTGGTGGGAATGGCGGAGCTGGTGGGAATGGCGGAGCTGGTGGGAATGGCGGAGCTGGAGGGAATGGCGGAGCTGGAGGGAATGGTGGAGCTGGGGGGAATGGTGGAGCTGGGGGGAATGGTGGAGCTAGTGGGAATGGCGGAGCTAGTGGGAATGGCGGAGCTAGTGGGAATGGAGGAGCTGGAGGGAATGGAGGAGCTGGTGGGAATGGAGGAGCTGGTGGGAATGGTGATGCTGGTGGGAATGGCGGAGCTGGTGGGAATGGCGGAGCTGGTGGGAATGGTGGAGCTGGTGGGAATGGCGGAGCTGGTGGGAATGGTGGAGCTGGTGGGAATGGCGGAGCTGGTGGGAATGGCGGAGCTGGTGGGAATGGCGGAGCTGGAGGGAATGGAGGAGCTGGAGGGAATGGTGGAGCTGGGGGGAATGGTGGAGCTAGTGGGAATGGTGGAGCTAGTGGGAATGGCGGAGCTAGTGGGAATGGCGGAGCTAGTGGGAATGGAGGAGCTGAAGGGAATGGAGGAGCTGGTGGGAATGGAGGAGCTGGTGGGAATGGAGGAGCTGGTGGGAATGGTGATGCTGGTGGGAATGGTGATGCTGGTGGGAATGGTGGAGCTGGTGGGAATGGCGGAGCTGGTGGGAATGGTGGAGCTGGTGGGAATGGCGGAGCTGGTGGGAATGGTGGAGCTGGTGAGAATGGAGGAGCTGGTGGGAATGGCGGAGCTGGTGGGAATGCTGGAGCTTTCGGGAATGGCGGAGCTGGTGGGAATGGCGGAGCTGGTGGGAATGGTGGAGCTGGTGGGAATGGAGCAGCTGGTGGGAATGGAAGAGCTGGTGGGAATGGAGGAGCTGGTGGGAATGGCGGAGCTGGTGGGAATGGCGGAGCTGGTGGGAATGGAGGAGCTAGTGGGAATGGCAGAGCTAGTGGGAATGGCGGAGCTGGTGGGAATGGTGGAGCTAGTGGGAATGGCGGAGCTAGTGGGAATGGCGGAGCTGATGGGAATGGCAGAGCTGATGGGAATGGCGGAGCTGGAGGAAATGGCGGAGTTGGTGGGCATGGAGGAGCTGGTGAGAATCGAAGAGGTGGTGGGAATGGTGGAGCTGGTGGGAATGGAGGAGCCGGTGGGAATGGTGGAGCCGGTGGGAATGGTGGAGCCAGTGGGAATGGCGGAGCAAGTGGGAATGGCGGAGCTGGTGGGAATGCCGGAGCTGGTGGGAATGGAGGAGCTGGTGGAATTGGCGGTGGAGTTGGTGGGATTGGAGTAGCTGATAGGAATAGAGCAGCTGGTGGAAATGGAGGAGCCGGTGGGAATGGCGGAGCTGGTAAGAATAGAGGAGCTAATGGGAATAGAGGAGCTAATGGGAATAGAGGAGATGGTGGAGCTGGTGGTAATGGTGGAGCTGGTGGGAATGGCGGAGCTAGTGGGAATGCCGGAGCTAGTGGGAATGGTGGAACTGGTGGGAATGCTGGAGCTGGTGGGAATGGAGGAGCTGATGGGAATGGAGGAGCTGATGGGAATGGAGGAGCTGGTCAGGATGGTTGAGCTGGTGGGAATGGAAAAGCTGATGAGAATGGGGGAGCTGGTGGGAATGGAGGAGCTGGTGGGAATGGAGGAGCTGGTGGGAATGGAGGAGCTGGTGGGAATGGAGGAGCTGGTGGGAATGGCGGAGCTGATGGGAATGGAGGAGCTGATGGGAATGGCGGAGCTTATGGGAATGGAGGAGTTGATGGGAATGGAGGAGCTGGTCAGAATGGTTGAGCTGGTGGGAATGGAAAAGCTGATGAGAATGGAGGAGCTGATGGGAATGGTGGAGCTTTTGGGAATGCAGAGCTGCTAGGAATGGAGGAACAGGTGGGAATGGCAAAGCTGGTGGGAATGGCGGAAATGGTTGGAATAGCCCACAAGTCACTTATATAGGGGTCCTCTGCTTATGAGTATAGCTTTGCTCACAGAGGCCCCAAAACAACATTTATGTGGATCCTTCCACTTCCATATTTTTTCTAAACGAACAAAAAAAAACGTATTCTGCCAAAACATTATACAATTCCCGTAAAGTGCAGACTAGTTTCCTTCCAATAACCACATCACACAATCTCCACCTCCAATATAACATCAACTTCACTATAATCGGCAAAATTATATCATGATTAAGAAAACGTTCAGGAGAAGCCATGAGGCAGGGTCACAGCAAGTTACTGATGGGGAAGTTTACGGCGGGCTGCATCGGTAGGAAAAGATCGGAAGGAAAAGATCGGCGCAATCAATCTTTTTTTCTTGAAGAAGGACAAAATTTGAATTTTAAGAACCTGTGACATAGCTGGAAAGTTTTCTCCAAAAAGTTTGGTAAGACGAGGACTTCTTCCTTTGACCCTACTAAATTGGATCCTCTCCAGCTGCCAGATCACTATTACTCTTGTGATGGGCAACCCCAGGCGAAACAATGACTAACTTGACCAACAGCAGGGTCTCCAAACACCATGAGTGATTGAACCAGACCTCCTGGTCTTGATAACAAAACCAATGTCTACATCTCTAAACCTTAATGAGGTGTTCAGAGACATAAGTCCTAATGCTGAGTCCCTCAACATCACTTTTCACAATGACACACATAGTTAATGAGTCTGTCTCACATATTGTAGCCCACACCTGTCCTTTCATGTCATAGCTTACCTCCTGACTGAGTGCCTGTCATAGGAATCGAATTGGAGCACATTGCAGCTACTTCATCAATATCATGTCTCTCTGCAGCATTCATTATGGCTTCTTCAGGAGGTTTCAACTTTCCGGCCCCTTCCTGGGGAAATGCCTTAGGCCTCAGTCCTAATTTGTTTCTTTCCTCAATAACAGGGGATCTCTGCCTGCCATGTGGCTTCAGCTACACACTGAGTCATTACCTACAAGCGGCTCTTCATATAAGCTCGGAAGCTTTATATATGATATAAAAGATACATGCTCCCTGAGGAAGCAGGGCGAAACGCACGTTGACTATACACTCATCTTTATGTATGTCTGTATAATATCAATCACTGTAAAAAAATAAGGAAGCAAAAGGATTAAACCAGGACATACTTATCAAGTCTCCCTGAAGCTGCAGCGCTACTTCCAGGGCCAATAATTATCTCTCATACATATTCATTGCTTTCCCCGCCCACTGGCATCTCTGATTGGCTGCAGCCAGATCGCACCCCCCATCCTCTTTGACAGCGTTTGAATTCAATGGGTTTGTGTCATGATTCATGCATGGCTCTGCCATTTCTGAGCCGGTGCATGTATCCTGCCTCCGGGGTTTAGGCCCTCCCAAAGGACCTGTTCATTTTGGCCTCATTCCAGGGGTCGCACCACCATATCTTGATGCCGCAACTTCCAGTAATATTTTCGGCTCTGCTACGTGCACTGTGCCTGAGAGAAGTTCTCTGTTTCTTGTCCTGCTACCCGGTACTGTTCGTCCTGATCTCCATTCCTCTTGCCTGACCTAACCTCCATCTCTTCTGCCTGACCTGACCTCCATTCCCCCGACCTGACCTGACCTCCGCTCCCCCGACCTGACCTCAGTTTCCCAGCCTCTCCTGACATCCATCCCTCCTTCCCAACCTTACCTCCATTCCTCCCTGTCCTCCGGACTCCGGTCCTGTTCAGTATCCTCCACTCCCTCCCCTGTGCTTACTTGCTCTCCCAGTATCCAACTTCGGCTCTGTTCATTGACTTTGGCTTGTTTTCCCCTCGGTACTGACGTGACATCCCGGCTTAGACCCTGACTATCTCATGTGTTAGCGACCTCTAGTGGGCTTCTTTCTAACTGCACTCAGGAGTTCTCTTTCTACCTAAGTCTATGTGCCCCCTAACGGTAGCTTGACAGTTCGGCTAGGATCGGTGAACCCAGGCGGGTTTGGCGATCCCAACCCGATCCAATCTTCGGCAGGGTCGCTCGTCTCTACTCCTTAGTGGAGGGGACACAGAACACGGAGTGGCATACAAGACTGAAAAAACGGCGCTCAAAATATCTCCATTTTTTGGGCACTTTCCGCTGACTGGCGGCAGGTGTGTGTGCACGCGCGTTTTTCCCCCTCTGTTACTTCCAAGTCTTTAATCAAATTATGAAAAAAAGGCATTAAAATGTAAACGACTGTACACTTAAAGCTCATCTAATCTGATTAAATAATTTCCCCCTGACTCAGAACAGCGGCAAATTAAACCTTCAAGCCGGCGATCACATAAGAAGAAATCAAGCGTGCCTCCGTCTGATGTTCCCCACAAACATTGTGACTACGTGAACTTCGATGAAAGGTGCCAGATGTTTCCTAAGCAGGACAGTAATTTAATTTATTGTCTCGGAAAGAGAAGTCAATTACGGGAAATAGCTTTTTCTTTTTTTCTTTCTTCAGAACATAAATTTTCATCTTATTATAACATATTAAAATGTCTTTTCTTCCTTTGTATTTAACATTGCAAATGTGTTTTCACACCTACAGATCCCGGAACGCGATGGCGGAGCGTCCCTTTTGTTACATCGGTTGTGTATATGATTAAATGGATTGGTTTTAGCACTTTACGGAAATTGCATTAATCACGGGAAAATAGACGGCATTAATGAACCTCGTTTTATTTATTTTTTAAGCCAATGGGGGAGGGGAGGTGCTTGTATATAAATCTGGGGGGGATATTTGGCCGCCCCTGTCCGCGAATCGTGTCCAGACGCTAGAAAATGATTTTTTTTATGCTATACTGTACCTTGAACTAACTGAACCGAATCCGACTTCCATTCATTACGTGTTGCGAAAAAAACCCGAGCAACGGACACTTTGTTCATCATTCTGACAGCTCTCGAGATATCGGCCCTTCCGCCTTTATTCCATCACCGAATGTTCCCAAAACAAAGAGCATATATCTTACGTTTAAATTACGCCTATCATTTATGCGATCAAAAGCAGAAAATATATTCACGGCTTATGGAAAACAAATGAATACCTATTTCCTCTGTCACATTGAATGACCTTCTGAGGATTTTAGCGTACGCGTTCGGAGAAAATTATACCTTACGTCCGCGCAACTATCATTTATAACAGACGCCAGAACTTTTTCACACTCTTCTTTACAAAAATACATTTTCTTTTTACTTGCCATTGCCTAATGAGCCTGAAGGTGGCGCTGTTGTTATTGCTCTCCCCGTGAAATATTAAAATTCAAACTCATACGGCATAAATGTAACAATTACCCGATTGTCTGTGGGTGTAAACGGTAACAGGTCGATGATAAAGTACACACAAGCAAATCTGCAGACCAGATCAGGCGCTCGCCACTAAGTGATCTCATTTACATGATTGTGAAGACCTCTCATTATCAGCCTCATTAGGTGAAGGGTTGCTCCGCGTATAATGGATGTGATCTCTTGATGTTTTGGATGTATTTTCATCATTTGCAGATAGTTTTCGTACTATCTACAGGGTATTGCTAATTTCTTTAAAGGAATTCAAATTTGGAAAAATTGTATTTTCTCCTGATGAGGTCGGCGCATTCTCACAATAATAAGTCTTAAATAGAAGCCATCATCAGAAATATAACTATTGTTCAATACCGTTCTTGAGTTGCATTTATTTTTCTTTATTTTTTGGGCAAAGTTTCTTTTTTATAATCATAGTCTATACTAAACAGAAAATTAGTAATCTTGCAATTTTCACAATGGCCACTAGAGTTATGTTACACTTATACTTCCTGTCCTTTTAGAAAGAATTTACAGCAGCCTCATTATCTACAAAGGCAGTAATGCAATGACTGATAACACCTCTACACACAGCTGATCCACAAATTACAATAGGTAATATCACAGCTCACCTCCCCCTACTCCTGTACAATGACTGATAAAATATACAGTAGATAACACAGAATCCTCCATTCACAATAGGTGATGTCACAGCTCACCTCCTTCTGTACACATTAGCTAACACAGGATCCACCATTAACAATAGGTGATGTCACAGCTCACTTCCGCTTCCTGTACAATGACTGACAACACCTCTAGATACAGAAGATAACCTATTGTGAATGGTGGATACCATGTTATGCCACAGCTCACCTCCACCTGTGTAATGACAGAGAACACCTCTATATACAGTAGATAACACAGCATCCACCATTCTCAATAGATGTCACAGCTCACCTCCTCCTCCTGTACAATGACTGACAACACCTCTATATACAGAAGATAACCTGGTAGTCACCATTCACAATAGGTGATGTCACAGCTCACCTCCACCTGTGTAATGATGGAGAACACCTCTATATACAGTAGATAACACAGCATCCACCATTCTCAATAGATTATGTCACAGCTCACCTCCTCCTCCTGTACAATGACTGATAACACCTCTATACCCAGTAGATGCAAGTGAGATGCAATACCCTGTGGCGAATGAAGCCTCAGGGGCGCCACATTCACCTGAGCTGATAACAAGGATTATGTGTGGGCCCTAAAAGGAAAAAGGGGAGGAGCTTGTGTGCACCCTAGAAGGTGAAGGGGAGGATCTAAGGTGCGCCCTAGAAGGAGAAAGTGAAGGAACTTCAGTGTGATGTAAATTCAGAGTGGCAGTTAAAGACGGTGTGAGGTGAAATGAGGAATGAAATATGGAGACGGTCCTGTCCTGAGGTAACTGTTGCTACAATTGCTACACATTGGCATGATATCAGTCCCTAGGCCACCAGGACTTTAATGGTCAGTGGCAAACTGAGAGACTGCTATTAGCCTTTCTATAAGGAGCAGTGAATTTCCTCGGAGCACAGTGACACGTTGAGTCTGGAAACTTCTAGAAGTAGAGAGTTTTCCCTCAGGATTCAAGTCACCTGCTCGCCGGAAGCGATCAAAGATCCAGAGTATTCTTGTCTTAGAAATCCCAAGATACCAAAATACTTATTCCCAGGCAGGGAAGTAGCGGCAGGAGGGATACATGACCACCACACAGCAGAGAAACCAAACTCTTATGGGGGCAGGTCAGACTGCCATCATTGTGAATGCTGTACAGAATGTTCTGGAAGGTTTTGCAGAGCGTCTGTGACGCCCCTGACCCTATCAGGGTGTCACAGGGAACTGCACTCCTTTCTCTTATGGTGCAGAACTCACCCTCCATAGTTCTGGGATCCTAACTATTGGTATTGCTCCATCAGCATTCAAATCCTAACCACACCTCACACCACACCCTGTCAGGCACACCAGTGGGTGGTCTAGCTGGAAAAGGGCCATCCGCCTAGGGGTCAGGCAGACTGGTGGGAGGGAGGAAGTGGAGGGACAGAGCAGAGCTTAGAGTCGGAACAGTGGTAGCCCTCAGAGAGTGAGGAGCTGGAGGGAGTTTTAGCTCCCCGGGAGACTTTGGCTAGGTCGCAGACAGTGATCTGGGACCGGAGGACTCGGAGACCCGGTCGCAGGGTATTGGAGAAGGGTACCCAGACTTAGTTTTGGAGAACGGTCGGCACCGGAAAATCTAGTAACTGGACCGGTACCGAGCACGGCAGGGTACTGGACCCTAGATCAGGGAGTAGCTTCATGCAACACCTGTGGAGGATAGTCTCTTTATGAACTTTCCCCAAGAGCTCAGAGATCGAAGGCACCAACACAACGAGGGGGATAGGGCTTTCCAGCTTATGCGGCCCACTGAAATCCCAAGTGTCAGCCATCGAGAGCACAGGTCCTCTATTTAATTATAGGGAGTGGGACCTCGACAGTTTCAGGCCGAGGGGTCACTCAGAAACGTCTAAATGTGTCGCCCTGGCCTATAAGGTCATCACAGGGTATTGTGCAATCTGCCCTTCTGTGCAATATCCACCTCCTCCTTGGTTACGGGTCCCTAACCAATGGTGTTGCCAAAATCAACTAATCAAAATCCTAGGAACACTCTGCACCACACCCACCAGACACACCAGTGGATGGCCTGAGTGAAATAGGGTCACCCACTTGGGGGTTGGTTAAGGGGAGGCCAGGAGTGTCAGGAGAAGGAGAGTGTAGTGTTGGAAGCGATGGAGAGAGGAGGTGAGGAGCAGGGCTCCTTGGAAGTACTAGGTAGCAGACATTGGTCTGGGCCTGGTAGGAGCTGGATCCCCGGTCGCAGGGGATCGTGACAATGGGCACGGAACTGTCGAGGAAGACGGCCGGCGACCTTGTACCATCACCGGGCTGGGACCAGGGCACGATGGGGTACATGGACCCTAGGTCAGGGAGTAGCTTCAGGCAACCTGACAATTTACCCGACGAGGAAGGAGCCTTCAAGATCCACTCTCCACCCGCTCCAAAATCGGGGTACTAGCGCAACGAGGGGGATAGGACTTTCCACTAAAATGGTCCAGAAAATCCCAAGCATGAACCCTGAGAGCAAGTGTGATGCCCTGGACTAGCCAGGTAGACACAGATAGCGCTCCGCACAACACCGGTCCCACACAAGGTAACACCAGCCAACCACATTAAACCCTAGTCACCTCCCTCAGTGCTTGATGGACACACCAGGGAGGCGGAGCCAGGTGGTTGGCGACGCCCACCGGGAAGTTCAGAGGGCCTGAGGCAGGAAACAAACAGTACAATACAGTTCAGTTTGAGTGTTGAGCAGTGAGGAGGTCAGGCCTGTGGTACAGGCCTGTGACAGACTGCCAGGTGCCGGGGTCGAAGCCCTGGTACCTTGGCTAATAGGCATATGGTGTCCTAGCCTGCAGGAGCCAGGAAGATGGCTCGGTGGAACCGTGGTGGACCGGGACAGGGTAGTGGCCCGCCGGTACCAACCCGGGGAACCGACTCGGAAACCGGAGCACACAGGGGGGTACTCAGACCCTGAAACGAGGTCCAGAACCGACTGGAGTGAGTTAATTCACTGATTGCGGTCTGGACTATAGGTCCTTTCCCATCCAAGTACCAACTGAAGACAACAGCCCACCGAGGGGGATAGAAAGCCACCGCACAGGCAGAGAGATCCCACGGGCCAGCGTCTGTGGGCAAATGGGCTCCTCCGACATATACAAAGCCGGGGAGCGGACTCCCGTCGCTGAAGCGCAGGCAGTCTACACATACACTACACGGTGCAGGAGAAAGGCAAAGACCACCGAACCTGGTGGGGGACCAGACACAGCCGGCTGCGGGCACCGACCACCATCAACTTTGTTTACCAGAGACTTGTGTGTGTCAATAACAGTGAGTACAAAAGTGCCATCCGGCCGCTCACCGCCCTGCACCGTCCAGTTACTTCTACCCAATGGGTCCCGGGGCCATCATCGCTGCCCACGGAGGGGTTAACAACTTGCTGCATCACCATCTCCCCCGGGTGCCCCGTAACCGCAGCGGTGGTGTCTACACCTTCACCACATCCCGTGGGTGGCGTCACGAACTCAAACACGGCTCCGGCCGTACACCAACCTACCACCCCCCTAAGTATCGCCAGCACCCTTTCAGAGCGAAATGACCCCGGGTCCGGAGGCGCACGAGCCACCCACCAACGAACCCGGATCCGAGCGGCTCAGCTGCAGCCGAGCGCGGGGTGGTACACAAGCTCCCTGAGTTAGCCACACTGGGGAGCAGGACTCGACTAGTTTCAAGCCATAAGTGCCAACTAAGAAGAAAACAAGGTGCCAAGGGAAAGGTCACAGATCAGCAGGCAAGACCAGCAGAAACGGGACCCAAACGTGTTCCCCCTCAGCGGCAGCGGTGTCCAGAACTTTGGTTTACTAAGTTGTCGGTGTCAGCATTATTGTACTGAGTGAGCACACAAGTGACCCCTACCTCCCCAACGGCACATCCCTGCCACCATCATCAAGTCCTGGGGCATCCCCCTACCCGTGGAGGAGTTAAACACCTGCTGCCCACTCCATCGCCACCAGGTACTCCCCAGCTGCAGCGGTGGTACTTCACCTTACCACACACCACGGGTGGTGTCACGAACTGTAAACACACCATCCCCTGTAAATATGCCCTTAATTCGAGTGGCCGCACGAGCCCCGGGTCCGGACGCCCCTCGAGCCACTGCGGGTCCGGATCCGAGCAGCCTGTCTGCTGACGCGGGGGCGGCACATAAACACAAGTGCATGGAGGCAGGCTCCGGACCACTAAGCAATACCAGTGCGGATGGATTCCCGGACGAGCTCCCCAGAGTGGCAGCGGCCCCCAGAGACTTGGTTTACTCCTGTGTCAGAGTCTGCTTAATTGTCGCACCAACATCCACGCGGCCTGAGTGAGTATGCTGCCCTCCCCTGCGTCCTGCCTGCCCACACAGCCTGCACCACGCTTACCTACACCTCCACCATCCAGAGTCTCGGGGAATCCCCTACCCGTGGAGGGAACGGCATCTGGCTGACCCACTCCATCTCCCCGGTACTCTCATCGGCAGCGGCGGTACTCCCCTTACCGCGAACCACGGGTGGCGTCACAAACTCTTATCCCCTGTAAATAACCCCCTTTCATTTTCTAGTGGCTGCAAGTCCCCGGGTCCCTAGACCCTCGAGCCACAGCAACCCTGGAACTGAGCAGTC
Organism: Anomaloglossus baeobatrachus; assembly: GCF_048569485.1. Taxonomy (NCBI): domain Eukaryota; kingdom Metazoa; phylum Chordata; class Amphibia; order Anura; family Aromobatidae; genus Anomaloglossus; species Anomaloglossus baeobatrachus. Next base: position 24,892,577 of record NC_134359.1, read on the forward strand.
CGACTGCTGCAGGGACAATACACGTCAGTAAATGGTAAACACTCCCTTTCCTGTCTCTCCCTGTCCTCCCTGCTGCGCCGTCCCTACCTCACCATCCCCAGGAACCAGCCCTAGTTGGGAGGCAAGAGGACAACCCTCTGGCACTGCGCATCACCACCTAACTCCTGGGGACCTCCAGCAGTGCCCGGTCATACCACAGCCTAACATTCCAACTGGCGTCACAAACTCTTAGTTTATTTGTTTTTTTCTCTCCCTTTTTAATATTTCTCAATCCCATTACAAAAGCCTGTTGTGCGCCCGGTACAACTATATCACCACTCGGACCCACCACCGTGACATCAGAGGTCTACCGGGGGGCGGCACAAAAGCATCAGAATATGGAGGATTACAGGAGAGAACAGACACAAAACTGGGCGGTCATAAGTACAGTGTGAAGGGACTACACGAGCACAAACTATAAGGCTGTGTGCACACATTGCGTTTTTGGCCCTTTTTTTTGGTGCAGATTTGTCACAAAATAAGCTTGAATTGTCATACATACATGGAGTATTTCCTCCTTGCAGATTGGGTGCAGATTTTAATCTACAGCACGTCAATTCTTACAGCATTTTTGCTGCAGATTTCACCAATGCTAATGAATAGAAAAAAATCTGCATCAAAAACACACTAAAAACATGGCAAAAAGGCATAAAAAAATGTGGTTTTGCTTGTGAGAGATGCAGAAAGTGCAGAAATCTTTACACCAAATACTGAATGTGTGCACATAGCCTTGTTGTTAAAAGGGGTTTTCCCATGAACACAGTTAATTTTAACTAAAAGATCTCGTAATAATAACTTCCACATTTGGATATGTTTAACTAAAATGTTTTACTTACCTGTAAAAAAAAAAAACAAAAAAAAAAACTCAAAACTTTTATAACAGTAATTGAAAAAATATGAAAAATAAAAATTATATATATAATTAATTATATATATATATATATATATATATATATATATATATATATATATATATATATATATATATATATATAAATAATTATTTTATTATTATTACATCGCCTCTGGCTTTAAAAAAAAATAACAAATTATATATATTATATATATATTTGTTATTTTTTTTTCAAGCCAGAGGCGATTTACTAATAATAATAAAATGAATATATATATATATATATATATATAAATAAAATTATATATAGTTTATACATATATATATTATATACACGGTATATATATATATATATATATATATATATATATATATATTTATAATATATATATATATACCGTGTATATAATATATATATGTATAAGCTATATATAATTTTATTTATATTTAATATATATATATATATATATATATATATATATATAAGAATTATTATTTTATTATTATTAAATCGCCTTTGGCTTGAAAAAAATAAAAAATATCATATATAAATATATATATTTGTTAATAATTTTATATATATATATATATAATTATTAGCATAAATAATTATTAACATAATAAAATAATAATGAATATGTATTTTATATATTTATTTATATATATATATATATATATATATATATACTATATAATTTTATTTATATAAATATAATTTTTATTATTTTATTATTATTAAATTGCCTCTGGCTTGAAAAAAAAATAAAAAATAAAAATTATATATTTTTTACTATTATTATTATTCTTATTAAATCACCTCTGACACAAAACAATTTTGTGTGACAATGCTCCCCTCAAAAAAAAAAAATAAAATAATAATAAATAAACCAGAATTGAAAAAAAAAATTTGAGAGAGTTTTCTAATGGAGAAATGTCGGCCATAATGTATTCCCTCTTGATCAACTGCAGGTCGAATACTGCGCCGACAAAATGCAATGCTCTGTGCTCCGGAGCTGCGTGCAGGCGGCTCCTCAGTCACAGAGGATGATCCTTGCGTCTTGTATATGGGAGCTGCCAAATCACATTTTATCGAGGAAAGTTGAGTGCGTCAGGAAAACAGATTGCAGGCCAGTGAGAACCATTACCAGAGGTGCAGGAACGGCGCAGCGCGTCCGCCGTATACCACTTCATCAGCGCTGTCCAAAAGTTATAATATATGTGGATCGTAAAGGTTTCAGGGGACAGAAGCGGAACGTTCAGCTCTGCAAATTCTTCTATAGAAGCAGAAGGAATAAATGCTTAAAGCACCAGACTTCACAGTACAAAGTGCGTTTATTATAAAAATAGATCTCTTAACCCTGAAGAGGTTGGTGTACTTACTTTGAAAATCCATATCAGAATAGCCGTGTAATTTAGATATTAAGCAAGAGCTGGATTCAGGCAGGAAAATGATCAAGAAAAGTTTACACAGTCATGTTAATGTGTATTTTCAAAGTAAAGACACCAGCCTTTTCAGGTCTACAATATATTTAATAATGTATCCAGTTTGTAGCCTTAAATCTCATGACAGATTCCAGATGTAACAAAAGGCCAGTAACTATTTTTTTTTCGAGAATCAATTTCATGAACCCAGTTGGAGAATGGGGGCGAGAAGGGAGGTTCTCCTGGGCTGGATCCAACATTACACAGATGGAGCGCTGCTCCATGTTCCTGGTGGTGGCACTGCCTGGAAATTTACTACCAGGTTTCCTCACAGATTACAGCTGATCACTGGTTATTTCAGCGAAGAAGGACACTTTTTGATCAGCTTCTTGTAAGACTGCCCCCTGTGGGCATAAAGAAGAAAATAAACTTTTCTTGAACTTTCACATGACTAAGCTCCTATGCCAAATATCTCTTCGGAAGTACCATGAAGAGATAAGAATATATTATGGCCACAATAAATGAAGCAGTTTAGTTCTGTTCAAAGAAATAGTAAAGCATGAGACACCAGCGTCTCTACCATCAGGAGTAATCCGGAGGTTCTGATCAGGAGAATAGTAAGGCATGGGACTCTGGCATCTCCACCATCAGGAGTAATCCGGAGGTTATGATCAGGAGAATAGTAAGGCATGGGACTCCAGCATCTCCACCATCAGGAGTAATACGAAGGTTCTGATCAGGAGAATAGTAAGGTATGGAACTCTGGCGTCTCCACCATCAGGAGTAATCTGAAGGTTTTGATCTGGAGAATAGTAAGGCATGGGACTCCGGCGTCTCCACCATCAGAAGTAATCCAAAGGTTCTGATCAGGAGAATAGTAAGATATGGGACTCTGGCTTCTTTACCATCAGGAGTAATCTGCAGGTTTTGATCAGTAGAATAGTAAGGTATGGGACTCCAGCGTCTCCACCATCAAAAGTAATCCAAAGGTTCTGATCAGGAGAACAGTAAGGTATGGGACTCTGGCGTCTCCACCATCAAGAATAATCTGAAGGTTCTGATCAGGAGAATAATAAGACATGGTACTCCGGCGTCTCCCCCATCAGGAGTAATCAGAAGGTTCTGATCAGGAGAATAATAAGACATGGTACTCCAGCATCTCCACCTTCAGGAGTAATCAGGAGGTAAGGGATATCCCAAGGTTCCCTAGTGTGAGATGCAGTATAGAAGCCCCCTGTCCCTCACTTTTCAACAATCACATTGTGACAACTATCAACCTCTTAAAATCTTCATGTTTAATACAACCCATAGAATGTAGTAAAATATTTGCATCCGGGAATGAAGAGCCGAATGCATCTGACTCTCAGCGCTCAATTTGTGTCCCCACAGATCACCGAATAGATGGATCTGATTTTACTTTCTAATGTAGCAAATTCTTTTTTTTCTCCCGGAGACATCGGCAAATGGCTGTGATTAACAGTGTTTACAGTGAGCGGACACATCGGAGCAGAAATAAAGTCAATAATGACCAGTGTTTATGACCACCCACTAATTCGCGAAGACCCCATCTGCGAAGGTGAAAGCATTAGAAGCCTCTCTGCATTACTCGTCTTCAGGAAAGGTAAATCGTTAGCGGAAAGTGTTCAGCCTCCGATTTCAATTAGGCTGATGATTATACGCAGGTTTCCATCCACACCACCAACACCTTCCAAATGGACCTCTATTTCTATGTGGTGGTCCATAATCCGGGACCTCCAGCAAAGAAGGGAGCCAGAATGTTTTTCCAAATACCGTATTTTTTGGATTATAAGACGCACTTTTCTTCCCAAAAATTTGGGAGGTAAATGAAGGGGGAGTCTTAAAATCCGAATGTAGCTTACCGGGAGGTGGTGGAAAGGGGTCACAGGAGACAAGGCAATGCTGTGCTGCGGGCACTGCTCTCTACGGCGCTGTTCTGTGCGGAGGGCAGTAATGCTCTGTGTGGCGAGCAGCGAGGCTCTGTTCGTCAGGCAGCAAGGCTCTGTGCGGCGGGCGGTGAGGCATGGGCCAATCTGAAGAGGTCGGCGGTAAGGGCTTCAAATAATAGTGCCCAGAGTCTTTGCGTGCGCAGATGGCGCTTTTGGCTCAAACTCTCATCTGTGCATGCGCCGACTCTGGCTGCCATTTTTTTGAAGCCCGCTCCGCCGACAAAATAGCCAGTGCCTCACCGCCCGCAGCAAGCACCAGCACAGAGCAGTGCCGACTGCCCCGACACAGAGCAGCACCCGCTGCCCCACACAGCGCCGCAGCCTGTAGTGAGCATCTGGACCCCCCTCAGCACAGCGCCGCAGCCTGCAGTGAGCATCTGGACCCCCCTCAGCACAGCGCCGCAGCCCGTAGTGAGCATCTGGACCCCCCTCTGCACAGCGCCGCAGCCCGCAGTGAGCATCTGGACCCGCCTCAGCACAGTGCCACAGCCCGCAGTGAGCATCTGGACCCCCTCAGCACAGGGCTGCAGCCCACAGTGAGCATCTGGACCCCCCTCTGCACAGCCCACAGCATCGCCGTACTCCAGCACTGCCCTTGCCTCCGGTGACCCCGCTCCACCACCACTGCTGTCATCCCGGTAAGACACCACCAGATTATAAAACAGACCCCATTTTTTTAATATTTTTTTTTATCTCTAAATTTGGGATGCGTCTTATAATCCAGTGCGTCTTATAAAATGAAAAATACGGCAGTTTGCCCCTTTTTCTTTAGAAATGTAGGTGATGATGGGGGGAGGTCTTAGCTTACGGACTTTTATCAATATTCTGATATTTTCTAAAAAAATGGATCACAAAAAAAAAAAAAATGGTCTCATCACGAACACCACTTTTTGGCTAGAAACCCTCCTGGTGGTCATCGGATCACCATGAGTCTGGCTTGAGGAAGCCTCAGAGATCAACTCAAGGGGAGAGGAAAAGGAAAGGGAACATATTTGGTCACTAAATAGTCATAAATAGAAATGAGTTAATCGATTCGAAACAAATCAATTTCATGTAAAAATTAGACAATTGGTGGACCCAATGGAATTTGATTCATATGAATCCCCCCCCCCAAAAAAAAAAAATGCTTCTGCTTCCCGACCTTTGACACAAAGTAGAGGATTGCATTAAACAGAGAAGACTCACAGGACCTCAGGCGTCTTCACCATAATTCCCTGCAGCCATCACATCTCATGGCACAGAACAGGCAATCTATAACAGCCTGTATAAAAGTGGAGGCAGGGAATGCAGCAGACAGTTTGTGAAGTTTGTGCTGAATCTTCAAAGTGATTGGTGGCAGATGGCAGTTGCCCTGTGGCACCAAAGCCTATAGGAGTGTAAAATCCTTCTCCCACACCTTCTCCACACTGCCCACACTGAAGTGATTGCTGCCTACAAGTAGTGGCTGCAGCGTGGAGCTACTAATGCAACTGGAGAGAGGAGTTTGACAATGGCTGCCATGTGGTGGCCAAAATAACAAGGCTCAGTATCACAAAGTGAGCTCCCTCACCTTAGATGCCAAAATGCAGAGTGCAGCAGCCATTAACAAACTCATCTCTCAGCGCTCTGCATAATTAGAGGTGGAAATTACAGGTTAGTATGTAATGAATGAAGACAGTGTTGAGCAGAATGGGCAGTTTACATGGTTCCAATATAGTTGTCAGTCGTTGTTAAGAGATGCTTTACTATTTTTACACTTTTTCTAACCCTATCTAGAGCTAGAACTAGGCTTAGAGCTAGACTTAGCACTAGAACTAGGCTTAAGGCTAGAGCTAGGCTTAGAGCTAGGCTTAGCACTAGAGCTAGGCTTAGAGCTAGGCTTAGGGCTAGAGCTAGACTTAGAGCTAGGATTAGGGCTAGCGCTAGACTTAGAGCTAGAGTTAGGCTTAGAGCAAGGCTTAGGGCTAGAGCTAGGGTTAAGGCTAGAGCTAGGCTTAGAGCTAGAATTAGAGCTAGAGCTAGGCTTAGAGCTAGAGCTAGGCTTAGAGCTAGGATTAGGGCTAGAGCTAGGCTTAGAACTAGAGCTTGGCTTAGTACTAGGCATATGGCTAGAACTAGGCCTAGAGCTAGTCTTAGGGCTAGAGCTAGGCTTAGGGCTAGTCTTAGGGCCAGAATTAGGCTTAGAGATAGAGTTAGGGCTAGAGCTAGGCTTAAGGCTAGGGCTAGGCTTAGAGCTATGCTTAGGGCTAGAGCTAGGCTTAGAGCTAGAGCTCGATTTAGGACTAGAGCTAGGATTAAGCTCCTTCATACACTTTAGATAGCTGTCGCTGAACAATAGTTGATCATTTGGCCGGCAGCTCTCTCTTCCATACACAGCCCCTATGAGAGAGGCACTGGCAGACATTTCTATTAGAGGCTTACCTCCTAGAGAACAAAGGATTGGCAGTCCAAACTCGAACAAGCGTGATCATTCTTTCCCATGATATCATCTGTGGGGGGCTTCGAAACACAATAGACTGTTGGCTCAACCCATCTATATTGGCCAGTATTAGTCTATTGTGAATAGGGCCCTTTAGTTCTAAGGCTAGAGATTTATTTAGGGTTAGGGCTAGGAGTAGGGATTGGGCTAGACTAATAAAATTGTTACATAAAAATGCAATAACAAAAAAAAAATATATATATAACTTTATATTTAAAATTGTAGCAAAAAGGAAAAGAAAACAGGAGGTGAAAGCAAAAATTCTAATTATTTTAGTATATGACTCACATTACAAGATGTGCTTGAGGAATAAGGAGTTTAATAGTGGACTGGCGGAAGGTACTCATTGAGCGCTAATTGTTTAATAGGGAGCAAAATACTTGCTCTTCCCCGGGCACTGCCAACTCACACTACACAACTGGTGGCCCCATTATCTAGTCCTACTTGAAAGTAGACAATTCCACCCTTTAGTCACTAGAACAGAGCTGCCCCCTTTCCCCTGGGACCACATAGCAGCCACATGGTGTCATGGGTAACAAGACAGTCCTGTGGTGTCCTGCGATAGAAGGTCATAGCGTTGGGCTGCACAAAATGCTCCCTGACTTTCTATTATTCCTGCTGTCAGTATTCAGTGTACTGGATATCTCCTCTACTGCATTTTCATCCCTTTCCTTTTAGGACCCTGCAGAGATCCTCTTCCCTTCAGCTGCTCATTATCTGTATTTCCATATTTCCCCTTGGTTTTAAATACTCTTATCTTCCCTGGACTTCTGCTGATGATATTCAATTCCTTCACAAGCTCTGAATGCAAGCAGGTGGCTTGCACCCATCTATTGAATCGTTGTGGCTCTTTGCAGAACTTCTTACTGAGGCATCTGGAGATAAGTTGTTTATGCGCTGTCCCCATGTGTGTGCTCCCTGTGTCTTCTTTAGTGTTTAGTGGGGTTGATGAAGAGCTCATCCCACCCGTTCCCTATATAGGGCTCAGCTCTAGGATCATGTTAGGGTCAGGTATCCAGCTTGGTGCATAGGTGCAGAACCTATCTACGGTGGTGAGGGACCACAGGGGCCAGCGATAGCCTTAGCCCTAGACTCAGGGTTTCCCTTCCCTTTCGCCAATCGCTTGGTACTCCCCCATTCCTAGCGTGAGACATGGACCATGGCACCAAGTGATACATGGTGGTCTATGGTAAAAACGGGTCTTGGGAGAAATCTGACCATCCTTACTATTAATATGGTCACATAGAGTAAAATTATCTCAATATTTTGTTAATTGACTCATCTTGTAAGTGAAATCTGTTGTAAGGAATATTTTTGCACCCCAGAAATGATGCTAGAATCACTTTCCGAGCTTTTTACACTCAATCAAGTTTCTTATAAAAATCCTCTCGGAATATAATGTTACAGCAGCTTGATTAACTCCAATTAAAACTTGGACACAGTTGATGAAGAAAACACAATATATCAAAGCGCAAGTCCCCATTATAGCGATATTCCGCGATCAGCCACGTCACAGGCCATTAAAGCTGCGCTAATACATTAATTAGGATTTCATTTAATATGTCATTTAAATTTAATGTAACCGTTAGCGTATGGACAGCGCTTGTGAAATGACATCGCTTGTCTATAATCTATCAGTTTGACGCATGACATGTCCTCTCCTGTAGGTTAAACGCTTCATGAGCCAACAGAATGGATGAGTCAGAATTATGAAGATGATACATTGTTATGCCAAAGTATTTCCATGGAGCTACATTAAGAGTTAGATATGAAATAGATACTGTAGATTGTAATTAAATCTATCTATATATCTATGGTATCTGTCTAGAGCTTCTCCTGCCATGGGTGGAGAAGAGCATCTCGCCTAAGGCGGTGGCTAGAGGCAGCTTTTATGGGACGGTGTGCCGACCTCCAGTAGTGTTACTTGTTCAGTTCTCAGCGGTTTCCTGGACCAGTTGTTAAACTGACAGCCAAAAACCAGTAGGACGCTGGTTCCCAAGAGAGATGCAGAGGTGCGGTACTCCGCTCCTGGCACTGACATACAATAACAATAGTGTGTCACCTCATCATGCTGCGGCCATCACTGCGGCAACACAGAGTCAGTGAAGATGGCTCCCGGTATTAACATACTATAACAACTGTGTGCCATCTCATCACCCTTCTGCCATCACTGCGGCACCACCGAGCTGATGAAGATGGCTCCCAGTATTAACATACAATAACAACTGTGTGTCACCTCATCATGCTGCGGTTATCACTGTGGCAACACAGAACCGGTGAATACGGCTGCGGGTATTAACATACAATAACAATTGTGTGCAACCTCATCATACTGCTGCCATCACTGTGGCACTAAGGAGCTGATGACAATGGCTCCCGGTGTTGACATACAGTACAATAACAATTGTGTGCCACTTCATCACCCTGCTGCCATCACTGCTGCACGACAGAGCCGGTAAAGACTACTCCTGGTATTGGCATACAATAACATTGAGGGTGCAACCTCATCACGCTACTGCCATCACTGCGGCACAAAGAAGCTGATGAAGATGGCTCCCGGTATTGACATACAATAACAAATGTGTGCCACTTTATCACTCTGCTGCACTCACTGTGGCACCATAGAGCAGGTGAAGACTGCTCCTGCTATTGGCACACAATAACAATTGGGTGCAATCTCATCACGCTGCTGCCATCACTGCCACGCCGCAGAGATGGTGAAGATGGCTCCCGGTATTGACATACAATAACAATTACTTGCCATCTCATCACGCTACTGCCATCACTGTGGCACTAAGAAGCTGATGAAGATGGCTCCCGGTATTGACATACAATAACAATTGCATGCCACCTCATCACGCTGCTGCCATCACTGCCACACCGTAGAGGCAGTGAAGATGGCTCCCGGTATTGACATACAATAACAATTGCGTGCTATCTCATCATGCTGCTGCCATCACTGCGGAACCACAGGGCCGATGAAAATGGCTCCTGGTATTGACATACAATTATAATTATTTACCACCTCATCACGCTGCTGCCATCACTGCGACACAGCAGAGGCGGTGAAGACATCATAAGGAAAGAAAAGAGTGCCGTAGTGGAGCCCAAAATAAGTGGGACTTTTATTGTAGATGGATATTAGTGTGATGCCACAATAATGGTGTTGGCAGTGTGCAGAGGGGGGAAAGTGATTGAGATAGAACAGTATAAAGAGGGGAAAAGTAAGCAGAGGCGATAGTATGGGGGGGGGGGGACAGTGTTGAGAGGGGGCAGTATAGAAGGACACTGAAAATGGGGACAGTGTGCAGGGGGCTGTGTGGAGACAGGGATAGCATAAAAGAGGACAATGTAAAGAAAGAGCAACATCGAGGCCATAGTTCATAAGGAAGGCCAGTGTAGCAGTTATAGTTCATAAGGGTGCACAGTGTGAAGGCCATATTTTTTAGGTGAGAACAGTGTGAGGGCCATATACCTTAAGTGGCACTGTGTTGTAGGGGGGCATATTTTGTGCAGGGAGCACAGCGAGGAATAATTTTTAAAAGAAGCATCATAATCATATTAATATGATTAAGGGCACTGCGCTTGGATGTGCAGCAGCAGACCAGAGAAAAGGGCTATCTACAGAGATAAGCTATGGGTATGAAATGTTATTATGGTGTCCAGAATACATGGAGACAAATGGACCAAGAATGAAGTCAATCAGAAAAGATGTCACCTATAAAAGGTACCTGAATTTAAATATTTATTTGTGATACTGTCTGCATTTTCATCAGTACTGTCTTTCCTGTATGGTCCTCAGTCTGATAATGGTTGGTAACAATTCCTAGCATCTCCTTACCATTGTTAGCAAAATAATGGAAGCGGTTTCATATGATGCAAGTGTATATGGTGGAGGCTGACTTCACATTGCAATTGATCCTTGTATTAAACTTGGTGATGCATGCATGTACTGATTGTGGTCTTGGTGCTGTATTCAAGTGCTGATGCTGGTTCTGGTGCTGTATTGAAATACTATTAGTGGTTCTGGTGCTGTATTTATCTAATCATTTTGGTTTGAGTAATGGATCCCTGGAGTGGCATTGGTTCTAGCAATGTATTCATGTACTGATAATGGTTCCAGTGTTATATTTCTGATAGTGATAGTGGTTCTGCTGTTGTATTCAAGTACTGATGGTGGTTCTGGTGCAATATTTGTTATATTCAAGTACTAATAGTGGCTCTGGTCCTGTATTCATGATGATCTAGTGATGTGTCCATGTACTGATGATAGTTCCAGTGTTATATTCGTGTAGAGACGGTGGTTTTGGTAATGTATTTTGGTAATGTATTTAAGTACTGCATATTGCACTGCAGGGACGGTTGTGATTTCAATTTGAAAGCTGGAATTGGTTTTATATCTATAGAATTTTTCCCATCTATCCATCTCTCCATCCAGTTTGATTATACAATGATTAATAACACCATTAATTTATAAATGTATTTTTATCATCTGAATAACTATTTTTTCTTACCTACCTAACACTAAAACAATAAAATAAATATTTTTTACATCTATTATTTCTTGTCTGCCTATACATGTTTCCCCTACTTCATACTGTATTACTGAAAATAATCAGGTTGAACGAAATGGAACAACCAGAAAGAAACATCAGCCAATAACGCGGAATAAAACCTGAATTTTGTCACTGAAACGATAGAGTGGATGAGTGATACAAAATATCAATTTGCCACTTTTAAAAAAAAAAAAAAGTCTTAGTAATATCCTTGTGACCTCATAATATACTTTTTTTTTACTTCTATATGTAATGTTTATTAATTTCTTTGTCTTTATCCCCCTGTTTGTATGGATAAGTTGCAAACTCTCACACCTTCTCACTTTCCAGGTTCGCTGTTGTACGGCTGCTGCATTCCTTGCCTAGGCTTTTATACAGGATGTGATAGTCCATCACCAGGTGATGGTATAGCTTTATCTCATTATGGGGAAGTCTCTAGGTTATGCAATCTTCTGCTTTGAGCAAAATGGCGGTGGGCGTTGTTTTGTCAATTCAAACAAATTGCAAATTTTTCGAATTCACTGGGTCCAGAAAAATTCCTAAAATTTGCAATTAATTAAAGTTGTATCAGATCGATTCGTTCATCTCTAGTTAGAGCTGTTGACAGAACTGAAAAGGTAGAAATGTCACAATGACTATCGGGATCAAAGGAAATCGGGGCTCCTAAGCTGACCCTCAGGCTAGGAGGCCGTATGTAATTTCTAGTCTCAGCGATACCCGTAAAGGTGGAGGATGCCCGAGTCTCCTTCTTGGCCCTGCTCCTGAGCAGCCCTAATCTGATACCCTCTCTTCTTCCCCCAGGGGGAACCGGGACAAGAGTGAGAGTAAATCTACAAAAATAGACAGGGGAAACCAAAACTGTCACACAGCACTCACAGAGGTATAAGACAATAAAATATAAGGAGGAAAACAAGACCAGGGAAGAAACAAAAAGACGACAGGTAAAATCTACAACTGCATCAAGCAAAAAGCAACACTTTCCAGATAGTCTAGGACACCGAAATACACCGACCAACACAGTATAAACTATAGCTGACATAGTGTCAGAGATGTATCAAGGCCTGTTACGGAGTTCTCATGGCCGGCTGACAATCCAGTGGCAGCAAGTGTTAGAAAATCCCAGAGATTGGCGGCATGTGTTGATATCTGACAGTTTCCTGTTTCTGCAGCTGTGGACTCTATGACCCTTGGAAACGGTCAGTTTTTCCTCTCTGTTGCCAGCCTCTGATTTCCTTTATTAATCTCACCCTGGAGTGGTTTGGGTGCGGTTTATAGTTTGTTCCTTGCTGAGCTCTGGAGAGGTCGTCTTCTGTTACTCCAGACTCCTGAAGTTGCTGCTGCTCAGATATGGGTTATCTTTGCTATCTACCAGGGTTCTGGTGATCGCAGTTGTGTTTCCCCTGTATTGTTCCCTTGTGTCTTCCTTTAGTGCAAGTGTGGCGCCCCTGACCTGGTCAGGCACCACTGAGTACTGCACCCATGCTGGGGACAGTACAACACAGGTAATCCAGAAGGCTGACTGGGGTGTGGTACACAGGCGCATAGTGATCAGGTCTCACACATGTACCTTTGAGAGGACCCCTGGGGATCCCAGGAGGGGGAAAAGCCTTCACCTCCACTGGAATAGTGGAGGGGGCCAAAAGCCTCCATCTCCACTCAAGGGGTGTGGTAAGAGAGTCTGGTTGCTAGGTGGCGTAGGCAAGAACAGGAGAGGAGGGGCAGTGAGCCAGAGCAGTGTAGAGTTCAGGGAGCTCGAGTGAGGAGCAGATCCCTGGGGCTGTGCAGTCTGACAGCGCCCGCGCAGTGGCTACTGACGGGGGAGAACGGTCAACTAGGAGTGCTACCCGAAATCCATCTTCAGCTAGAGAGAGAGCAACGGAGTGGGAAGTAAGGAGACTGCTAGAGAGTACCAGGCCCAAACGGGCGGCAGTTCCCGAAGCGGAGATAGATCCAGCTTTCTTTTGCTAAACCTGCCGGTGTGGGGCTCTCAAAGCCCACGCCACAACACCACAAAAGCCGCAGCCACGTAGCCACAGTTAGGGCCCATAGGTCACAGGAGGCAAGCAGCTGGAGTGGCCTGGCCCAGGCGACAAGCACACGGCAAACGAAGGGGAGAGAGGCTGCAGCATCTTCCCTGGGTGACCCCCATAGGGACTCAAAGTCGGGGTTACCCCAAACCACCAAGGGCTAAGGAAGGCGAGTTGGTAGTCACCCTCACAAGTCAGCCTGAAGGACAACTGGTTCCCACTTGGTTCATCCCAGCTACGCCCGGGTCACTCACCCTGCCATCAACTGTGAGTAAAAACCCTGAAAGACATCCTGCTTGTGTGGAGTTATTCTGCGCCTTGTGGTTCTACACACCTACACAGGGCCCTGGGGCTTGCCTCACTCTCAGGAGGCTACTCCAACTGACTGCACCTATCATCAGCCCCAGGCACCCTTAATCTGCAGTGGCGGTCCCCACTGACCGCAATTCTGAGAGTGGCGTCACGACAAACTACAAATAGAAGATTTCCTACCGGTGACAGGATCCAGACTGACAGCGGAGTCCCCGAAGGTAATGCACCGACACGGCATCAGCGTCCCCGGGGCCCAACACAAGTGGTGTTGATGAAGAGCTCATACCCTCCATCCTTACTTAGGGCCCATTTAACAGGGTGTAATAAGGCCCCTGGTATTCCTGCTCGGCGACAGGTGGGGAACCTGTATAGGATTGGTGAGGGCAGTGAAGGTGAGCTTCAGGTTGCAGTCAGGGGTAACAACTTCCCCCCTTTCCTTAGCTATAATGAATTCCTTCCCCCTTCCTGTGTGTTATCTTATATGGCTGGCTTACCCTCTCGCCCCTGCCCTGACACATAGGTAGATTACATCCAGCTTAAATATGAAAGGAGCTGATGTGATTGGCTTCCTCATAACATGTGATCAAAAGAGACTAACAAGCAGACTAGCAGAGATTAACTTTTGGTATCCTGTGTATGAATGAGCAGTCAGGAGATCGATGCCCGAGTCTGCCTGTGTTGATCCCAGACACCAGAGAAACCATTGGGTGGAGTGCGAGAGTCGGCAAACTTAGTGCAAAACTCCGTGTGACAAGAAATCCAGATGGATCCGACTTGTGACATCAGTATCACAATCTACAAATCCCAACGCGCTCCTTCATGTGGCGACATTGTTAAAATAACACTTTGCAATCAGCATTTACAGTAGGAGATGAAATGGAACATTGTCAGCCGTAAATGCATAACACGAGGTGATGACACACTGTTTTAATGATGTGTTTAGAAGCAAATGAAAGTGCGTGGATAGTACGAGGTGATCTGTAAGAGATTAGACAAAGCCTTAAAGCCAGGATCGGGAACTTCAGCTGTAATGAAACATTTCTGTGCACGATGGCCGTGCAGCCGTCACCTCTCTGCACTAATGTCCGCAGCATAACTCGCTCGTCATTGACACCTATGACCTTCTGCTCAGACACAGGTAAATGGAAACCATTAGTCAAACGACACAACGGGCGACGATGGACTGGACCGGCATCGGCAGGTTAAAAAACCTCAGACAACCAATTGATATTCCGTGCGAGCGTCGCCACCAGTCATTGTCATTTATAATCTTCCGATCATTCACGACGAGCGGTTAAGAGATACCTTTTCATCAAACTCAGCCGCTAAATGCAGTGTTCAGGGACTGACACCGTGTAATTGCAATTAGCAAAATTTAATAGAAGATTGTACATTTGGACAGCTTGTAGTGCGCTCCAAACATCGACCTCTACCCCCGGCATAATCATGCCGTACTCAACGCCGCCGCTTCAGCCGCTCTTCTCAAAAATAGATTTTAATAAATAAACAGATAAAGCTTGGAATTCCAGACACATATACTGCAAATCACGCCCTCATCTGAAAACTAGAAAAGGGAGCAAATTTACTTTACCGTACTTTGCATTTCACAAAAAATATCAAATTCACTAGAATCTGAATATTTTGCAATGTGATTAGCGCAAAATCAACAAAATGGCATTTGGTTAAAATTTTGATGGGTTCATAAGGGCTGAGGAAGGATTAGGCTAAGTTCACACTTCCGTTGTTTTGCTTCCGTCAGATCCGTCGTTTTTTAGATGTCAACTGATGCAACGGATGTGTTATTTCACTTGATTTACATTCACAGGAATCCTGTGGAAAAAACGGATCCGTCGTGCATCCGTTACATCCGTTGTGCATCCGTTTTTTGACAGATCTGTCGTGATCCATTTGTGGTGTGCCAAACATGCTGGGCATGCTCAGAGCATGACGGAATCCAGCACTGATTACGGCGGAATCCAGCACCATAACCATCCATTATAGCTTTTGACGGATGGCGACGGACACCTGCGGAGTCCGTTTTTTTTTGCCACTGCTCCCGCCTGACGGTCAGTCAGTAAACGACTGATCCGTCACGCGGCGGATATAACGCAGGGCCATCAGTCACAATCTGTCGCTAATAGAAGTCTATGGGGAAAAAAACTGATTCCTGCAAATTTTTTTGCAGGATACCGTAATTCCTCAAGGCAACAGATTGCGACGGAAGCAAAACAACGGAAATGTGACCATAGCCTTAGAGAAAAATGCTCATATGGCTCTTACTTGGTAAAAATCCAATCCAATAGTTACCAGTTTCAAAATAACCAAGGATGGATGGAACTAAACAAAAACAAACAAACACAATAATAAAGCAATTTCAAACTACTCTGCCTTGAGAGGTTTTCGCCGTATGTGTCTCTTTGTGGTCACCCAGTGGTCGCAATGTGACCTGTTGAGGCTTTTCCTATGAAGTCATGAGATGTTAGAGTCTTTACTACAATTTGCAGAAACTGAAGAGTGGAAAGTTTGTATCATTCCCATTATTATATACTCGATAGATTTGAATTTCGCAGATTTGTTCAAATTTGGGCAAGAAATTCAAAATGAATCAAATTTGTTCTATGTAAATGGAAGGGATGGGGCGAATAGTAACCATTTGTGTTTGGCTAATGCTTACCTGTCAAACAAAGTTTTTTTTACAAACTTCGCTGACTGTCATGGCAGCATTAGTCGCTGTTCGGATTGCAGATTCTGACACTCCCCCTGATGGTTTCTCTGGTGTCTGGGATCAACACAGGCAGACTCGGGCATCTACCTGTTGTATGCTGAGTCAAAGGTAGGCTAGCAAGAGGGAATCTCTTTTGATCAGATGTTGTGGGGAGGCCAATCACATCTGCTCTCCTTCTATATAAGCTGGATGAAACCTTCCACCCATGCCAGCTATAGTTTATTCACAGCAGAAAAATAGTTATAATAATGAAGCCTCTTAGCGTCTTCAAACAGCTTAAAACCACCGAGATGGCTCCGATATACATTGATTTCCCCACATTGTCCCCTTACACACATATGATATGATGGATACCTGGCCTTGGTATTTCCCTCATAATATCTTTAAACTCGTCAAAGAGTTGGGTATTGATTAAAAGAGCCACTTAATATGGTGGTTATGGTGGTTTCCTAAAAAGAGCCACTCCTTGAGAGGCTCCACGGACCTTTTTTAATACACATGCTATGATGCTCCCACGGTGCCCGTTACAAAATATGGCACCATTGGGCCTACATCAACAATATGATTCTTCCATCCATTGGGAACTTACAAAAAATGTAAATATGTAAATAAATATATATATATATATATATATATATATATATATATATATATATATACATACATATATATATATATATATACACACACACACACACTCTACAGACCAAAAGTTTGGACACACCTTCTCATTCAAAGAGTTTTCTTTATTTTCATGACTCTAAAAATTGTAGATTCACATTGAAGGCATCAAAAATATGAACATGTGGAATGAAATACTTAACAGAAAAGTGTGAAACAGCTGAAAATATGTCTTATATTCTAGGTTCTTCAAAGTAGCCACCTTTTGCTTTGATTACTGTTTTGCACCCTCTTGGCATTCTCTTGATGAGCTTCAAGAGGTAGTCACCGGAAATGGTTTTCCAACAGTCTTGAAGGAGTTCCTAGAGATGCTTAGCACTTGTTGGCCCTTTCGCCTTCACTCTGCGGTCCAGCTCACCCCAAACCCTCTCGATTGGGTTCAGGTCTGGTGACTGTGGAGGCCAGGTCATCTGGCGTTGCACCCCATCACTCTCCTTCTTAGTCAAATAGCCCTTACACAGCCTGGAGGTGTGTTTGGGGTCATTGTCCTGTTGAAAAATAAATGATGGTCCAACTAAATGCAAACCGGATGGAATAGCACGCCGCTGCAAGATGCTGTGGTAGCCATGCTGGTTCTGTATGCCTTCAATTTTGAATAAATCCCCAACAGTGTAACCAGCAAAAGCCCCCCCACACCATCACACCTCCTCCTCCATGCTTCACGGTGGGAACCAGCCATGTAGAGTCCATCTATTCACCTTTTCTACAAAGACACAGTGGTTGGATCCAAAGATCTCAAATTTGGACTCATCAGACCAAAGCACAGATTTCCACTGGTCTAATGTCCATTCCTTGTGTTCTTTAGCCCAAACAAGTCTCTTTTGCTTGTTGCCTGTCCTTAGCAGTGGTTTCCTAGCAGCTATTTTACCATGAAGGCTGCTGCACAAAGTCTCCTCTTAACAGTTGTTCTAGAGATGAGAAGGTGTGTCCAAACTTTTGGTCTGTACTGTATATATATATATGTAAATACACATACATACACACACATACCCATAGACAGACATTCATCTACCTCCATTCGGTGAGGTGTCCGTTACCAGCATAGCAGGCACAAAATAGTGACGTCTTGGTGCCTGCTGCTCCGAGCTTCAGGTGCATGGCGGAGCGGGAGCAGGCGATGCCCGACGTCTCCATGGTAGTCAATCAAATGTATTAGCAGACACAGACAGAAGAGGCCCCTGTGCAAGAACAATATAGGGGCCCTTTCCAGTCTAAGAGCTGATAGGAATACCCCAATCCATGTGCTTTGGGAGTAGAAATGGGCCCCCAAACCTCTTTGGCCCCAGGTTCTACCAATAGTATGTCTGCCCCTGATCAAATGTATCTGCATGGGAAAGACAGACATGTCACCCACCTCCTGGGCCACAAGAAAGCCCCTAATCCCGGGACTGTCTGGCAGGATCTGGGATGGTTATGATGCATGATGTGGAGATGAAATGAACAAAGTATTGAATATTATTTCTATCTATTGCACAATATTGGATGGATTGGTTCTTTCTCATGACTCTGCACGATTTCGATCCTGTAAATGTGACATCTCCTAAAACATTATTAACTGCCTAGATACAGATTCCCATTACTGCACTGCGCAGGATTTTCATCTGGTGAGAATGACCTGGCTGATCCGATCATTCTCACTCAGTCACACAGAGAGGACATATTGGTGCAGCCACACAGGGGCCCAAGACTTAAAGGTGCCCATTCCTACCTCCAAAGCAGGTGGCATTGTGCATTTGTATAAGCTCTTGGGCTGCAAAAGGCCCCTATATTGTTCTTTTCTGTCTGTGTCCGCCAGTGCCCACTCAGAATGTAAGAACGTCTCCTAACAATTACAAAATCACTCATGTCGGTCGCTCATATACTTTAAAATTAAATTTTATAGGGGACGTATCAGAACCTAAATAATCAATAGTGGTGTAAAGAGCTGGAGGAAAAAAATTTAAACTTCATCCTATATATTTTTTGTCCATAAACACTGGCGAGCGCACTGTATGTGTCCAGATTCCCTTGTGCAGAGCATCTTGCCTTTGGAGATGCTCTGCTGCACTTTCCTGTGTTAATGAGCTAGCAGTGTGTTTGGCAGCTCTGGATTCCATGTTGGTGCTAATTACTCAGCTGTTCCACCTTCCTGGTAATTGCTCAGGCTTCTTTACGGAGCATGCTTGCTCAAGACATGGCCAGTTGTATTTTCGGGTTCTGCAGTTGTGCTGTTTGCCTGTGTCTCTGATACTGTTCTGGGTTTTGCTCTCTGTTTCCAGACTGTTTTTTGACTTCTCTCTGCCTGTCCTGTTCCTATTGTGACCTCCTGCCTTTCTGATCTCCGATTGTTACTTGACCACGTCTCTGCTTCTCCCCTGAACCTATGACGTGCTCTCCTGGATTTCTGACCCTCGGATATTGACCTGACAATGCCCCTGTTTTCTCCTTGTGCTCATGTAGCACCCCTAAACCCATTAGGGCACCACTAGGTACTGCATCCTGCCAAAGATGCAGGGCCTACCCCCAGGGACCTGGAAGACCTGTGCCGGTAACATCAAAACACATAAACCTTCCCCAGTTTCCCTCTCCCAATTATGCGTGACTGACTAGTCCGGGACCCAATGGATGCCAGCCCAGTTCACTGGACGACAACCAGGTGGGAAGGGACAGACAGAAAGACACAGGAGTCTGGTAGTGACAGTTGAAGGTGACGGATGTGTCTCCAGATGGAGTCGTAGGAGAGTGGTTGACAGGTGGTTGACTTAGGTGGTGTAGGAGAGTGGTTGACAGGGAGGGTACAGCCAGGTAATCCCTGGAACCAGAGCACCGACAGGGCACAGGGCCCTAGGTCAGGCAAACGCTTCAGGCTACCTGACAAATACCTGCACAGTGAGGGGACCATCACGGACCTCACTGACCTAAGAATCTGGGGGCACAAGCAGTAAAGATAGAGCCAGGGACCGGATATAACACCAACCATACAGGGTTCGCATTGCCGCCGTACGGACCAGAGACTGCCGAAAGGCAGTAGACGCTCCAAGCAACGGGGTTCCACCAACCAGCGAGAGGTGCCGGGGAAAGAAGCCACCAGGTTACCACACCGGCACTGGGACTACGGGAACCAAAGGTGAACACCAGCCTTCCTCCGGGTACCAGTTACTACCTACAGTGAGTAAAGAGAACCAGTTAAACAGCAACCCTTGTGTGGCCTACTCTTCTTTCTGTGCCGGATCCCATCATCCACTCTCTGGGGCCCGGCCCTACTTGCGGAGGGCTTACCATGCAGGCTGCCATCACCATCAGCCCCTATGGTAAAAGACTGTGTAGAGGCGGTTCCATCACCATAACTGCAACCCGCAAGTGGCATCACGATATAAACTCTTTAATCACCCCTGTATATAATCATTTTAAAAAGCAACCCCCAAGGTCACGGAATCGGGCATCGGCCGTTACACAACCGTGACACAGCATTCCCCTACATATACGGCCCGGGACCGAGTACCCCATAGCCTTGGGGCATCACTCTCATACGCGTCCTCCCATTACCAGACCCCGGCTTTCCTGACTACTCCTCCGTCCATACTACCCGTAAGTCGTGGCTAGCATCACAGTATGCTAATTACTACTAACTGGTCATAAATATGGTTCCTCTTTCATAAATAGTTGTTCTTCTCTGCCTAATCCTGGTTTTTCCACCGTCCCTCCAGCTGGACATCATATGCCAGTGTCGCGGGCGGAGGAGGGGACGCTGCGCTCTCCCACTGCTTGGGTCCGGCTGCCGCTGCTGCTGCGGCTGATGCTGCTTGGTGGTGGCTCGAGCGGTGGGCCGGATCCCGGGGACTCGAGCGGCGCTCCTCGCCTGTGAGTGAAAAGGGGATTGATTGTGGGGATGTTAGATATTGTCCGTGACGCCACCCACGGTTGTGGTGATATTGGTGACACCACCGCTGCCCTAGACGGGGATCCCGGGAGCGGTGACAGGGAGCAGCTTTGATGGTAGTTCTCCCCTTCGTGGGTAGGGGGTTGGTTGTCCCGGGGCCCGGTGAGGGGGGTAGGTAGGGATGATGACAGGCGGGTTGCGGGGCCTGGTGAGGTGCAGGGTCGCAGGGGCAGCGCTGTGCCGCATGGCACGGTGGTACTCACTCAGCCAATGATGAGGACACAGTTCTCGGTAAAACACACGGCTGGATGGACGGGTCCCACAGACGGCTGCGGTGTTGTTTCTCCCTGCAGGTTGGTGGTGACTGCCTTTCCCTGCACCTATGCACTTTAGACGGTTCCAATGGGTCCCCACCAGTAACCCGCTCCCCGGCTTGGATATGGGCCGGAGGAGCCCCTTTTGCTGCAGGCGCTGGCCCTGGGAAACGGTTGCCTTGGCGGTGGCGGTGTCTCCCTCACATGGTTGGACTGTTGCCTTCTGTCGGGACTTGGCTGCTGGGGAACCCAGGAGGTCCCCTTCGCTAACGAATTCGGCAAATTCACGGCGACTCCTAGCCTTGCCGGGGTCCGTAAGCCCCTGCCAATGGTGCTGGCTTCTCCTTGTGTACCGGTCCGGTACCGCCGGGCCACCGCCCGTCCACGGTCCTTACGGTAAACTCCGATAGGCCACTCCTGCAGACGGTCACCACCATCTGCCAACCTTGCTGCTCCGTCCGGGCCACACACCCGGACTAACTTCAGACTGCTCACTTGCCACTTTGCTTCCTTCCACTTTCACCTCTAAACTCTCTCTGTTTTCCCTCCTCCAGGACTGTGAACTCCTCGGTGGGTGGAGACCAACCGCCTGGCCCACCCCCTGGTGTGGACATCAGCCCCTGGAGGAAGGCAACAAGGGTTTTGTGTTCTGACTTTGATGTGCCTGCTGGGAGTGTGGGGTGTGTGGGTGTTGTTCTCTGTGGCCCCTGGCTTGTCCAGGGCGCCACACCAGATCCGGTGACAGCGCATGCACAGTGCACAGCCGGAGCCCGGGTCTATAAATGCCTTTTTACTGCACGTGCCGGATACTGATGTATCAGGCAAAGGGACGTAAAGTAAATAAGGAAGCATGGATGTTCAGGAGAGAAGAATCACCTCTCCAAAGGCCAAGTTCACATGTCCAGTAATCATCCATTAGAACAGATCCAGCGGCGATCCGTTCTGCAGATACAACTTTTTTGTCCGTTTTTAAAAAAAAATATTTTTTCAGGATCTGTTTTTTTAACATTGTCATCAATGGAAAACAGATCCGTTACCTGATTGCTATTTATTCTCCATTTGAAAATAATCTCGTAAGTAAAAAAATTTGAACCTTTACAAATGAAATAAGATCGCTAAATAGCAATCAGTTAATTTATCAGTTTTCCATAGAATCCCATGTTAAAAAAAACAGATCCTGCAAAAAGCAATTTTTTTAAAAACGGACAAAAAAGTTGTCTTTGTAGAACTTTTGTGGTAATGGGTCTGTTCTAATGGATGATTACTGGACATGTGAACTTGCCCTAACCCTAAAGTGGCAATTAGCACTTGGGATGTTCCATATTCAAACTTTTTTTTTCTAAAGTAAAAAAAATAAAGCACACAATTTGTATGAGGCCATTTGGAAACAATATTTCCTGCACTATAATCTTGTAACACAAAAAAAATTTTTTTTTTTTTTAGATATTTTGCATATCAGAATGGCCATTCTCATACCTGCCCAGTAGCCACGTCACAGCAACCTCATTTTACTGGGTCCTAATCTACATTACTACCTCTTTCATGGTTTAAAAACCACATATATTTGGGAAAAGAGAGATCCACTATTAAAGGAAAAAAACACCTATGGATAATGGGGGAGGAGAGCCTGGAAGCACAGTCAGTCAAATGGACATAATCCACACATTATATGTAGGTTTCTGTGACGTGGCTACTGGGCAGGTATGAGAATGGCCCTTCTGATATGCAAAACACCTTAAAAAATATTAAGAATTTTTTTTTGCCTTTTTGTTTTTTTAGTTGCAAGCTTTTGCACTATAAACTTGTAGTGGAAGTTTATTAGGGTAAATATCTTGACGGATTCCATTTAATGCAATTATCTATAGCAAACTGCAAGAATTACCCAAAACACATGACCACAAGGCGCAGGGTGATTCGGACACCCGCACAAAAATTACTGCTGCCGATGGCTCCTTGACTTGCCAAAACTGAAAACAAAAAAAAATCTAACTGAACTGCACTGATGAAAATAAGCAGAGGTCTGACAAGCAAGCTTAGATTCACCAAACTTGTACAGTGCCTTGCGAAAGTAATTCAGCCCCTTTGAATTTTTCAACCTTTTCCCACATTTCGGGCTTCAAACATAAAGATAAAAATGTTAATATTCTGGTGAAGAATCAACAACAAGTGGACACAATTGTGAAGGTGAATGAAATGTATTGCTTATTTTAAACTTTTATAAAAAATAATAAACTGATAATTGGGGCGTGCAATAGTATTCATCCCCTGAAAGTTAATACTTTGTAGCGCCACCTTTTGCTGCGATTACAGCACAAGTCGCTTGGGGTATGTGTCTATCAGTTTTGCACATCGAGAGGTTGGAATTCTCGCCAATTCTTCCTTTTTAAACAGCTGGAGCTGAGTGAGGTTGGATGGAGACGTTTGTGAACAGCAGTTTTCAGCTCTTTCCACAGATTCTCGATTGGGTTCAGGTCTCGACTGTGACTTGGCCATTCTAACACCTGGATACGGTTATTTGTGAACCATTCCATTGTAGATTTTGCTTTATGTTTGGGATCATTGTCTTGTTGGAAGACAAATCTCCGTCCCAATCTCAGGTCTTCTGCAGACTCCAACAGGTTTTCTTGAAGAATGGTCCTGTATTTGGCTCCATCCATCTTCCCATCAATTTTAACCATCTTCCCTGTCCCTGCTGAAGAAAAGCAGGCCCAAACCATGATGCTGCCACCACCATGTTTGACAGTGGGGATGGTGTGTTCAGGGCGATGAGCTGTGTTGCTTTTACGCCAAACATATCGTTTGTCATTGTGGCCAAATAATTTGATTTTGGTTTCATCTGAGCAGAGCACCTTCCTCCACATGTTTGGTGTCTCCAGGTGGCTTGTGGCAACCTTATACAACACTTTTTATGGATATCTTTGAGAAATGGCTTTCTTCTTGCCACTCTTCCATTGATTTGTGCAGTGTACGACTGATTGTTGTCCTATGGACAGACTCTCCCACCTCAGCTATAGATCTCTGCAGTTCATCCAGAGTGATCATGGACCTCTTGGCTGCATCTCTGATCAGTCTTCTCCTTGTGTGAGATGATAGTCTGGATGGACGGCCGGGTCTTGGTAGATTTGCAGTGGTATGATACTCCTTCCATTTCAATATGATCGCTTGCACAGTGCTTCTTGGGATGTTTAAAGTTGTGGAAATCTTTTTGTAACCAAATCCGGCTTTAAACTTCTCCACAACAGTATCACGGACCTGCCTGTTGTGTTCCTTGGTCTTCATGATGCTCTCTGTGCTTTACACAGAACACTGAGACTATCACAGAGCAGGTGCATTATACGGAGACTTCATTACACACAGGGGCTTATATTTATCATCATCAGTCATTTAGGACAACATTGGATCATTCAGAGATCCTCAGTGAACTTCTGGAGGGAGTTTGGTGCGCTGAAAGTAAAGGAGATGAATACTATTGCACGCCACAATTTTCAGTTTATTATTTTTTACAAAAGTTTAAAATAAGCAATAAATTTCGTTCAACTTCACAATTGTGTCCCACTTGTTGTTGATTCTTCACCAGAACATTAACATTTTTATCTTTATGTTTGAAGCCTGAAATGTGGGAAAAAGTTGAAAAATTCAAAAGGAGCTGAATACTTTTGCAAGGCACTGTATAGTCACTAGGTCGTCTTCACAGCAACAGGGAATTAAGGATGAAAACTTAAGAAGGTCATTCCCATGTTTTTGGGTAAGTGTGAGAATGACCTGGGTAACCCGATCATTCTCATCCACTCATCCACTATGTGGAACCGGTACTGACCGAGTTGCACCGACCGCGATGTACATATGTAACAAGCTGGAATGAGAGGCGGCCGTGTCTACAGCATCTGGCGGCTCCAGCTCTACACACCGCCTAGTGAGGCTGGAGGATGGCGGCGTGCCAAGGCTTTAGGGGCCATTGATGATCCTCTTATTTCTGCATTTTCCACAGTGATTGGTAATGGTTTGGTAATGACTCGAATTCAAGAGAATAATCAACAGACACATTGCGATTGCCGGAGTTTGGCCGTAAAATGAAGCATTTGTGCAATTGGCAACAATTATCAATGTTTCTGATTGAAGCCCGTGATATTTTATAAACTTTCTGCAATCATTAAAACCTTGGACATTGAGGGAGGCCAAAACCGTTTTTATCGTTTTTTAGTCACTTCTTATTTTTCCATTTGCTCTATGTCAAAATCAAGATTTGTTACACAGGATTCAGAAACACTAAGCGTGAGCCCGATGGATACTAATCCCAAACATCGCTCATATTTTCAGAGCTTGAAAGTTGAAGGTAGAAAGAAGTCCAACCTATGGCGACCAGATCAACCGTCTCTGCCCAAAATTGCCGCCAATTATTGCATTCATACCCCTGTCTCCATTCTCAGCAGGTGAGGGGCGGCTCACAGACCCCGGGTTACCAGTCCCCTGCAATAAACATTAACTCCTAAATCACTAGTTGCTTATCTCTGTGAACAGAACAGAGGGATTTTTTTTTTAATGTTTGCTGCCTAAGTTTCCGACCACCTCTGCGGTATGTCAGAGGAGGCCGGTCTCCTGGGCAATGACTGCAGCGCTTGCAAGCACTATTCTGAATCCGGCCAGCTTCAGTTCTCCTATCGCCTCTGAATCTGCAACATTGGCACATGCTCACTTTGGACTAGTGACTCCATCATGCGCTGGTCTGAACTGTCAATCTTCAGGAACGCACTTCTCCCTGTGGCAAGCAGGAGGTCAGGAGGCAGGGAAGCGGTGCGCTCCTGAAGAAGCATCTCGAGAAAATCCCTTTAATGGTTTAGGGAATATTTGGTTAAGATTTTATTATTGAGGCACGGTCAGGAAAATGTAGTTTACATACAAACACCTTTAGGGGGGCTTTGCACATTGCGACATCGCTACTGCGATCTCATCAAGGTCAAATCAAAAGTGACGCACATCCAGCGCCGGTAACGACGTCGCAACGTGTAAAGCCTAGAAGCACCGATAAACGATCGCAATGCGGAAGGAAGGAGGTGGGCGGGATGTTTACGTCCCGCTCATCTCCGCACCTCCACTTCTATTGGCCACCTGCCGTGTGATGTCGCTGTGACGCTGCACGACCTGCCCCCTTAGGAAGGAGGCGGGTCGCCGGCCAGAGCGACGTCGCAGGGCAGGTAAGTGCATGTGCAGCTGCCGTAGTGATAATGTTCGCTACGGCAGCTATCACAAGATATTGCATCTGCGACGGGGGCGGGGACTATCACGCTCGGCATCGCAGAATCGGCTTGCGATGTCGCAGCGTGCAAAGTACCCCTTAGGCTATGTTGAGTTTTTGGTTGCAAGTTCTGCACCATTTCTGCATCTCTTCGCAGGAAAAACATGTTTTTGTGTGTTTTTGCCTCATTTTTTGTGTCTTGCTGCATTTTTGACAAATTTTTTGTGCTTTTGCTGTGTTTTTGACATATTTTATGCATTTTTGCTGTGTTTTTATGCGTTTTGCTACATTTTGGCATTTTCTTATGTGTTTTGCTGTATTTTTGGCATTTTTTTTATGCGTTTTGCTGCATTTTTGACACATTATCTGTTTTTGCCATTTTTTATGTGTTTTTGCTGCATTTTTGCAAATGTTTTTGCATTTGTTTTTCAATTGAATTCAATGGGTCAAAAATGCTGCAAGAACACTGAAAGAATTGACACACTGCAGATTATTTTCTGCACCAAATCTGCAAATAGAAAATACTCAACCTGTGCAGGAAACGTCAGGATTCTCATTGACTTTGCTGGCATAAGGATGTGCTTGGAGTTTTGTGACAAAACTGCACTAAAAATAAATGAGTCAAACTACACCATGTGCACACAACCTTAAAACGCACCAATCATCCTATATAACCTAAAGCCAGTGCTATACTGGCATTATCAGGCTGATTCTATACATACCATTAGTGGTCAGCTTGGATGTATAGGTTTTGAAACACATGAAAGTAAAGTTTTTAAAATGAGCAGCTTTTGCGTGACCGCAGATGCCGATCAGCCGATAGCTGGGGGGGTATTCATAGTGATTTCTTCCCCCTGCCTGTCTGTCCTCCCCTTATCTGTTAGTAAAACAATTCTATAATAGAATTAGCATAAATAAGTGGCTAGAAGGTCCTGTGCTGATGTCATACCCATGTGACCAGAAAGGGCGGGGCCTCAGCCAACATAGCTGATACCAGGAAGCAATATTATTTTTCTGTTGGCTGAGGCCCTGCCCCTTATGGTCACATGGGTATGACATCAGTACAGATCCTTCTAGTAAAACAATTCTGTAATAGAATTAGCATGAATAATAGATAGGGGGAGGATGGACAGGCAGGGGGCGGGAATCATTATGAAAACCCACCCCAGCTATCAGCTGATCGGCAGCTGCTGTCATTCAAAAAGCTGCTCATTTTACAAACTTTACTTGTTTGTGATTCAAAATCTATAGGTTGACAACTAAAGGTATGTATAGAATCAGCCTGATATATAGTATAGCACTGGCTTTAGGTTATATAGGAAAATCCTGGTGATTGGTGTGCTTTAAGTAAGAAGTTTCTACTCCAGCACCCTTTGTGTCTTACTATAATAATAATAATAATAATAATAATAATAATAATAATATTTATTCATTTATATAGCACTATTAATTCCATAGTGCTTTACATACATTGACATTATCATATAATTTCTATCACCTATTGTGAAGCATGCAGATACTAAGTATTGGTGTGCAGAGATTTAAGAAAAAAAGTGTCAAAAGTGTTTTTTGAAACTTTTTAAAAAGTAATGTTGCAAAAACAATAACATTTTGTAATAAACTTTTTGAAATAAAAGTCAGAAAACAGTAAACAAATTATGGTTTGGGTATGTAGTAGTAATAAAAAAAAAAATAAAAAAAAATAAATAAATACAAAATCACTTTTGTTCTCCATTTTGCCCATGATAAAAAGGTAAAAAAAAAAATGAAAATTATTTTTTTCTTACAAGAATAGTAAAATGACCCCTAAAAGCAACGAAATCTTGGTACTAAACTTTTGGATTTTTGGCGTGAATATGTTGTGGGCGCCTATGTTGCACGCCCGTCCGGTGCCCGATTTAGCGGTGGAGAGCTTTTCTGTCCTTGACTTAGCAGATTCCGGCTCCGAACATCGCCCCCCAGAGACCCATGATCCCAGCCATTCATCCCGACCTCTAGATTGCTCATTGTATTCTTTTATGACGCCGCCATTACCTGCATAAAAGCCCCATAACCACGTAATGTTTACACTTACACATCCACACCGCCCGGAACTAATTCTGCAAATTCACCGGGTGATGATAGGCGATTACGGTATTAATACATTCATGCTGGTAATAGGACTTCACTGCCGCGGCTGCTTCTCCAGTCATATTTATCGATTTTATGTTTTCAATTACATCGGTTTTTACAGCACATAACTAGGAGCGTGATTTATCGGAGGATCCTAAAAGGAGCAAACGACATTGCAGGTGACTAATAAAATCAGCACCTTTGGTGTGGTGTGAATCCGGCGTCCAGATCAGCACATTTCTTATTCCTGCCTCGTGCACTTTTATTTCAACCTTTTTTTTCTTTCTAAGATATGAGGATGATAAATCTGGTAAATTTACTTTGTTACAAATTTTGCATCGGGGTCCCGGAGCTTCACCTCTGGGCTTAGGTTCTGACGAAGCATCTACCAACCAGTAGGGAGTTGTTGGCGTTTTGTAAGGTGGCAGTGAGACTTTAAATGTCCTCCATGCGGCTGCTTTCTTGTACGTTTTTCTTCTAAAGCCACAACTGATTTAACAGCTACACTGCTTAGTACTGAAATATAACGTCCTCCATGCTGCTGCTTTCTTGTATGTATCTCATCTAAAGCCAGAGACGAGTTCACAGCTACACTGCTTAGTACTGAAATATAACGTCCTCCATGCTGCTGATGTTTTGTATGTATCTCATCTAAAGCCAGAGACGAGTTCACAGCTACACTGCTCAGTACTGCTATACACTGTGTGCAGAATTATTAGGCAAATAAGTATTTTGATCACGATACTTTTTATACATGTCGTCCTACTCCAAGCTGTATAGTCTGAGAGCCAACTACAAATGAAGTAAATCAGGTGATGTGCCTCTCTGTAATGAGGAGGGGTGCGGTGTAATGACATCAACACCCTATATAAGGTGTGCTTAATTATTAGGCAACTTCCTTTCCATTGGCAAAATGGGTCAGAAGAGAGATGTGACGGGCTCTGAAAAGTCCATATTGTGCGATGTCTTGCAGAGGGATGCAGCAGTCTTGAAATTGCCAAACATTTGAAGCGTGATCACCGAACAATCAAGCGTTTAATGGCAAATAGCCAACAGGGTCGCAAGAAGCGTGTTGGGCAAAAAAGGCGCAAAATAACTGCCCATGAATTGAGGAAAATCAAGCGTGAAGCTGCCAAGATGCCATTTGCCTCCAGTTTGGCCATATTTCAGAGCTGCAACATTACTGGAGTATCAAAAAGCACAAGATGTGCCATACTCAGGGACATGGCCAAGGTAAGGAAGGCTGAAAACCACCACCTCTGAACAAGAAACATAAGATAAAACCTCAAGACTGGGCCAAGAAATATCTCAAGACTGATTTTTCACAGGTTTTATGGACTGATGAAATGAGAGTGTCTCTTGATGGGCAGATGGATGGACCAGAGGCTGGATCAGTAAAGGGCAGAGAGCTCCACTCCGACTCAGATGCCAGCAAGGTGGAGGTGGGGTACTGGTATGGGCTGGGATCATCAAAGGTGAACTTGTGGGACCTTTTCAGGTTGAGGATGGAGTGAAACTCAACTCCCAGACCTACTGCCAGTTTCTGGAAGACAACTTCTTCAAGCAGTGGTACAGGAAGAAGTCGGTATCGTTCAAGAAAACCATGATTTTCATGCAGGACAATGCTCCATCACATGCATCCAACTACTCCACAGCGTGGCTGGCCAGTAAAGGGCTAAAAGATGAAAAAATAATGACATGGCCCCTTTGTTCACCTGATCTGAACCCCATAGAGAACCTGTGGTCCCACATAAAATGTGAGATTTACAGGGAGGGAAAACAGTACACCTCAGGGAACAGTGTCTGGAGGCTGTGGTGTCTGGAGGCTGTGGTGTCTGGAGGCTGTGGTGTCTGGAGGCTGTGGTGGCTGCTGCACGCAATGTTGATCGTAAATAGATCAAGCAATGACAGAATCTATGGATGGAGGCTGATGAGTGTCATCAGAAAGAAAGGGGGCTATATTGGGCACTATTTTTTGGGGTTTTGTTTTTGCATGTCAGAAATGTTTATTTCTAAATTTTGTGCAGTTATATTGGTTTACCTGGTGAAAATAAACAAGTGAGATGGGAATAGATTTGGTTTTTATTTGTTGCCTAATAATTCTGCACAGTAATAGTTACCTGCACAAACAGATCCTTCTAAGATCGCCAAATCTAAAAAAAAACCCCTCCAACTGCCAAAAATATTAAGCTTTGATATTTATGAGTCATTTGGGGTGATTGAGAACATAGTTGTTGATCAATAATAAAAAAATTCCTCTAAAATACAACGTGCCTAATAATTCTCCACACGGTGTATAATGTCCCCATGGTGATGCTTTCTTGTATGTTTTTCAACTAAAACCAGATAAGTACATCACATGTACACTGCTCAATAATGCTGTATAATGGCCTCCATGTTACTTCTTCTTTGCATGTTGTTCATCTAAAGCCAGAACTGATTACACAGCTACACTGCTCAGTACTGCTACATAATGTACTCCATGGTGCTGCTTTCTTGTATGTTTATCACCTAAGAACAAATGATGACATTCATAGCTACACTGATCATTACTGCTATAATATAGAATATACAATGGCCTCTACGGTGTTACTTTCGTGCATGTGTATGTTTTCCATCTAAAGCCAGAATTGGGTTCACAGCTACACTGGTCAGTACTGCTACATAATGTCCTCCATGCTGCTGCTTTCTTGTATGTTTTCCATCTAAAGTCAGAACTAAATTTCACAGCTACTGTGCTCGGTATTGCTGTATAATGTCCTCCATGCTGCTGCTTTATTGTATGTTTTTCATCCAAAGCTAGAACGGATTTCACAGCTACTCTGCTCAGTACTGCTTAATAATGGCCTCCATGCTGCTGTATAATGGCCTCCATGCTGCTGCTTTCTCTCATCTTTTTCATCTAAAGTCAGAATGAGTTCACAGCTACCTTGCTCAGTGATTCTGTATAATGGCCTCCATGTTGCTTTATAATGGCCTCCATTTTGCTGTATGATGGCCTCCAAGCTGCTGCTTTCTCTCATCTTTTTCATCTAAAGTCAGAATGAGTTCACAGCTACCTTGCTCAGTGATGCTGTATAATGGCCTCCATGCTGCTGTATAATGACCTCCATGCTGCTGTGTAATGGCCTCCATGCTGCTGTGTAATGGCCTCCATGCTGCTGTGTAATGGCCTCCATGCTGCTGTATAATGGCCTCCATGCTGCTGTATAATGGCCTCCATGCTGCTGCTTTCTCTCATCTTTTTCATCTAAAGTCAGAAGGAGTTCACAGCTACCCTGCTCAGTGGTGCTGTATAGTAACCTCCATGCTGCTGCTTTCTCAAATATTTTTCATCTAAAGCCAGAACTGGGTTCACAGCTGCACTGCTCAGTATTGCTGTACCCCTTTATGCCACGATGGAGTTGCCAAAAAGTAGAGCTCTCTCCTGGATGAATCTCTTACTAGGATATCCAGTGGAACATTCCATGTGTTCTTCCATCCTTATTTAATATTAATAAGATCTACTAGGTCCCCATAGACTTATTCATGCCCCAACCAACCCAGAAATCCTAGGCAGCCGCAATATGTCAATGTGCATAAGACCCAAATCCAATTATTAACTAATAATGAAAACAAATTTCAATATTTATCTTAAGGGCCAATGGCTTAAGCATGGATTATAGATCCAGCAGCCATCCTCGCCAGCTGTTCTCCGGAGCAGACCCTAGACTATCGCATCTTCCAATCTTCCGTGCATACCCTCCACTGGAAGGGTTAATGTCATAAATATAAAACTTACAGAAAACAGCTGCTATTGTCGACGTGTTGACATGATTTGAGAAATGGGAGGTTTCAGATGTACAAATATGCCATTTTTTTCCATACAACACTTGAGTTTTCGCACCATTTTTCTCTGCTAATTTGATATGAGGCTCTGCTGTTGCAAGCTTCACTCTTTTACCTTCTATAATAAGTATATACTATTGGATTCAATACTTTGTATTAATATTTTGCTCAGTCAGCACTCACATCTTCTAGTAGTGTATAGGTCACTTTCCCACACAAGATCAGAACACTTCTATTCTGCTGCTGCCATCGTCACATGATATCATTTGGTTACAGGTGCATTGCAACAATTTATAGTAAAAGTGTCCATATTCTTTAGAGACCTTGAAAATCAGGTCAGCAAAATCAACATACTCTTCTCCTGCTGGTGTCACGGCTCTTATTTTTGACCATATGGCGTCCAGGTAATCAGCCTTTACACACCTCATGACACTGCCACTGTCATACGTATTTGTACCTTCACCAATGCAAAAACACAGGTCACTGCCTCCCCCAAGATGCAACATCCTCTTCTCCCGCTGCTGTAATAGTTTCCAAAGTGTTCCAATCAGAACTTAAAGGGGATTTCTCATCATTGATCGGTGGAGATCAGCCTGCACACTTTTTTTTAGTTCTTCCCTAGACCATGTTAGTCCTGGGCAGAAAAATCCCAGTTACATAAAGGTTCTGGAAACCAGTTGCAAAATCTATAATAAACCTGCACTTACCATGCACATGTAATAGTATTTGTTTCTTTTTTTATAGAAAACAGGTGCAGAGGTAGCAGTTATTTGTAGGTCTTCTATTACGACAAGTTGTGATATCACTGGTCATACATAAACTGGACCTGACCAGCCCAATTCCACAAGAAAATACCAGGTCACTGCCTCCCGCAAGAGCAACACAATCCTCTCCTGCTGCTGTCATTTTTTTTTTAATCACCTATCACCCATGCACCATTCATGTCAATCATATCAGACACCCTCATGTTATAAGTCATACGCTTTATTCACACGCGGTGTTTTTGGTTGCTATTTTTTCTGCAGCTCAAACATGCATAAGGCTGTGTCCGCACTTTGCGTCGTCCTACTTGCAGTTCCAAACGCACTCTCTGGCAGTAATTGAATTTGCCCAAAGCTGCTTTTGAGCACAAAATAGCGCTAAAAACGCATGCGTATTTACCGCGTTTTAGCCTTGTTTTTAGCGCTTTTTCCATGCTTTTCCATTGTGTTTTGAACATAAAGACACTGCTAAATAAAGTTTAAACAGTCAAACAATATGAAAAAAAGAGAAAAAAAAGGACAACATAATTTATTAAAAAATAAAGAAAATAGTTATATTTCATATAATTCTAGCGGTTATATACTATTTAGCGGTAAAATAGCAATAAATTGATATTTTTCATTAATTTAAATTGTCGGACTGTGTGTGTGTA
The DNA here is from genome assembly GCF_048569485.1 of Anomaloglossus baeobatrachus. Taxonomy (NCBI): domain Eukaryota; kingdom Metazoa; phylum Chordata; class Amphibia; order Anura; family Aromobatidae; genus Anomaloglossus; species Anomaloglossus baeobatrachus. The sequence goes on from NC_134359.1 coordinate 24,926,377, forward strand.
AAGGGACATAGCAAATCTTTATTTTGATGTCCAAAAAGCATGTGTTTAGTTAATCCAAAACGCATGTTTTCTGCACCTAAAAAGCAGGAATTTTGATGTTGGTTGGTTTTTGCTATTTCTCATTGACTTCAATGTTATCAAAACGCTGCAGAAATGGCAAAAACAATTGACATGCTGCTTCTTTGAACGCATGTTTTTTGCCACAAAATATGCAAATTAAACGCAGCGTTTTGAAACGCAAAGTGCGTACAGGAAATCTTCCTTTTTCCATAGACTATTATGGAAAAGCAAAACGCATGCCTTTTGGCATGAAAATGCTGCAGTTCAAAACGTTGCAGAAACGCAGGTGAAAACGCAAAGTGCGGATATAGCCTAAAAAGCTGGTTTGGGTGCATTATTGTGGCACTTTTGCAGTGTTTTTTTATCTACTTTTTTTTTTTTATATGGATTAGATGTGTTTTGTCTAAAGTGCACGTTTAATAAATTTGATACTATTCACCAAAAATGTTGCACCCTATGGGTGATTGCATTATGGAGAATTACTCTTTAGCTTCCTATGGGTGAAAAAATGCTGAAAGAATTGACATGTTGCAGATTTAAAAAATGCAGTCATGAAAAAACAAACAAACAAGCAAACAAACAAGCAAACAAACAAGCATGTGCATGAGATTTCTGAATTTCCATAGGTTTCACTGTTACTTTCCAATGCAATTTCTTTATTTGCATAAATATTGTAACAAAAAACAAACTGCTGCCAAAATGGTGTGTGAACATGGCCATCATGACACCTGCAAAAAAAAAACTACATGCCCATCATGACACCAACACTCACATCTCCAAGTTCTGTGGCACTTAAAGGGGTTATCCGGCTTCTTTGACTTTTTTTTTTTTATTACCCTATGGGGCTACATTGGGGCAGGTAAGTAGATAGAGAGCACTTACCTGCCCTGCTGTCAGCCCCTCTCCCCCGGCTCAGAGTGGTCATGTGACCGCTCCTGCCGCGATTTTGCTGCTTCCGGTCATTTCATGTCAACATGGGCAGGGCCATGTTGACATGCAAATCTGGAAACAGCATGTCGCCTCCCTGCTGGGCAGGTACAGTATGTGGAGTCACCGCCCCCTTCCCTGCACCCTCCCACACATTCCCCCGCACCCCGTACTCTGCCCACAACCTCCCCCTGCACTGCTGTGGAGTCCGTGACAAGGGAGGGGCCTGGCGGCGGCTGCCGTGGTGTCAGCGCCAGCACCGGGCCCCTGCTCAGGATCGCACATTCAAAATGTACCGGCATCTGGGATCTGTGATGCCGGTACACTTGAAAGTGCTGATGAGAAGCAGCGCAGCTTCTCATCACTGCCTGTGCAGTCTGTGTCTGACAGATCAGGACAGTGGTGATGTCACTACTGTGCTGATATGTCCAGACCAGACAGCGCGCGAACGTGCAGGAGCGGCGGGGACCGAGGACGGGTGAGTATGTATTCCCTACATGTGTTCCCTATGGGGGTAGGGGGTCGGTACAGAGCGCTGTGTGTGTATGTGCGCGTGTGCAGAGCCCGATGTGCGCGTGTGCGGTGCAGAGCCATATGTGCGCGTGTGCGGTGCAGAGCCATATGTGCGCGTGTGCGGTGCAGAGCCATATGTGCACGTGTGCGGTGCAGAGCCATGTGTGCGTGTGTGGTGCAGAGCCATATGTGCGTGTGCGGTGCAGAGCCATATGTGCGTGTGCGGTGCAGAGTCATATGCGCGTGTGCGGTGCAGAGCCATATGTGCGTGTGCGGTGCAGAGTCATATGTGCGTGTGCGGTGCAGAGTCATATGTGCGTGTGCGGTGCAGAGTCATATGTGCGTGTGCGGTGCAGAGCCATATGTGCGTGTGCGGTGCAGAGCCATATGTGCGTGTGCGGTGCAGAGTCATATGTGCGTGTGCGGTGCAGAGTCATATGTGCGTGTGCGGTGCAGAGTCATATGTGCGTGTGCACTGCAGAGTCATATGTGTGTGTGCGGTGCAGAGTCCGATGTGCGTGTGGGGTGCAGAGCCCGATGTGGGGCTGTTATTTGCAATGCTGTAGTGATACCAGGTCAGGTGCTGGGGCAGAATACTGACAGGGAATGTGTGTGCAGGGGGCGAGGCTGGACACTGGGGAGGGGCTGGACACTGAGGCCGGGCGGTGCCAGCTCTGACTGAGGCTTTGCACAGGAAGTGGTCAGTTTGCTGGAGCTGAATGTAAACAAGAGCTGCAGAGAATAAAGGGTGAATTCAAGAGGAACAAAAGTTAGAAAACAAAAAATAACAATGTAGGTGTGATTAATATGACAACACAGCACAGATTAGCTTAACAAAAATGTTTGAGTTTATGTCGGACAACCCCTTTAAAGGATACAACTTGTCTTTCCAACTTTGTTTACAAAACAGTAAAACTTTTTATAGTTCAATTAGTTCTTTTTCACTAAAATAATTAGGCTCTGTGCACACTGCATATGCTTTCCTTTTTTTTTGGTGCAGTTTGTTGCCCTAATCTGCATGTCTTTCCTTCTCCCAGCAAACTCTATGAAAATTCGGAAATGCTGTGCGCACGTTGCTTCTTTTTTCCTTGCAGTTTGAAGCATCAAGTAAATTCTTTGTGCGTTTTTGTAGTGCATTTTTTTTAGCCCTTCCACCCATTAAATACACAAAAAATGCATAAAAAAACAGACCAAAAAATTGCACACTTTTTTTAGTGTGTTTTTTTGGCCATATGGTGCAGTTTTTAGGTGCAGCAAATTTCTGCAGCATGTGCACATACCCTTAATCTTCACAATTTGCAGATTTAATTAAGGTACAAAAAGGAAAAAAAAAAAGAACAAAAAATAAAAGAAGGCAACATCTATCCATCACATAAATGATGAAAAAAGACATCTAGAACATGATGGGAGAATGAACAGTCATTAAAATGCTTCTATGTTACATTTTTTAATAAGTCTGTGCTGCATAGCGATGCAGTCAAATATATAGTGTGTCCACCCATATCCTGTCCACCGCCATTAACTTGAAAACGGTGGCAGCTATATTCATAGAAGTGGTGTCTAGGTATAGTAAAGTAGCCATGCGCTATGCAATGAAACCACCTATAGCGTCACCTGGTGGAAAACAACGGAGTTAGCATTTTTATCTTGAAAACAGAACGAGATAGTGAAAAAAAGTGAATTACAAAGTTGTAGAGCGTCATCAATTCAATACGAGTCGACACCTTGCATACAGAAATGCTATGATTAGAGCGTGTAACGCTCACAAGGCTGCAGACGTGAAGCGATACCTCATGGAGACCTTCCTACAAGTCATTGGCTATGGTGGCTGTGTGGCCTCCACGCTCACCGGACGTGAGCCCATTGGACTTCTTTCTGTGAGGTCACATCACACAGCAGGTGTATGCGACCCCTCCACCAACATTGCAGGACCTATGACGACGTATCACAGATGCTTGTGCAAACGTGTCACCTACCATATTGCACAACGTGCAGCAAGATACAGTATGCTGTGCAGAGGCCAGATGGGCATTGCAGCTGACGGGGGACACATTGAGCATCAGCGTTAAATGAGCGCCATATGCGTGACCAGCATTCAATGTTTGGGGGGTCATGGGTTTCATATGATAGCATTTCTGTATGCAAGGTGTTGATTCGTATTGAATTGATCATACCCTGCAACTTTGTAATTCACTTTTTTCTCTATCTCGTTCCGTTTTCGAGCTAAAAATGCTAACTCCGTTGTTTTCCACCAGGTGGCGCTATAGGTGGTTTCATTGTGTAGTGCATGGCTACTTTACTATACCTAGACACCACTTCTATGCCTATAGCTGCCGCTGTTCTCAAGTTAATGGCGGTGGACAGGATATGGGTGGACACACTGTATAGCAGGATAAACTTCCTGAGACCAGATGTGTCTGGTGTCTTTATAGAAATTTACTTAACGATTTAAATTTCTCAGAACACAAATTCTATACAATATTGTAACACCCCACCGGATTGTAAAGTGCTGCGGAATATGTTGGCGCTATATAAATAAACTTTATTATTATTATTATTATTATTATTATTATTATTATGATAGCAAATCCAGAACAGGCCGCAATTCACATCACAACCACTGGGTGGCCACCTAGAGACACAAATAGCATGAACATCTCCCGACAGAGTATCACAAAATCTTTCTTTTTTTTTTTAGCAGAGTTTTTTTTTTATCTCAAGCAACACAACTCGGAGTATGCCAAGCCATTAGGAAACATTAGTAAGGACATGTCTGTAGCCACATGGACAAAAATGGTTGCCATCAGCTCTGAAAACAGAGGGAACTGCAAGAATTATAATAAACAGCTTACAATATATAAAGCAGAGTGACACATTATGTATTTATGGTTACTGTGGTCTACAGTGAATTAATTTGGGAATAAAGCGCCTACAGGAGCCAATTTATTAAATATTCTGGATTATGATACAATAATATGGACAAGATTATATGCAGGGTTTTTTTCTATACCTGAAATGTATGTATTTTTGGCTGAAAATAATTTTTGCAACTGGGTTTCATTAAATATTATGCACAATTTGCTTTCTATATGATCCACACTGCGCTGTCTATTGCTGGCTACACGACGAGTTAACGGATAATCCATCAGTGAGCTCGATCCGATGGGTTTATGACTTTTATCCTTCTGAGCTCCTTTTAGCTGATTTATGACTATATTAAAATTGATCTGTCTGAGCCACAAATAGTCACAATAAAAATAAACACATTGAAGGTGTCCATATCTTTTACTTTTGTGAGTTTTAAAATAATAATTTTATTCATTTATATAGCGCTGTTAATTCCACAGCGCTTTACATACATTGGTAATACTGTCCCCATTGGGGCTCACAATCTAAAGTCCCTATCTGTATGTCTTTGGAGTGTGGGAGGAAACCGGAGTACCCGGAGGAAACCCACGCAAACACGGGGAGAACATACAAACTCCTTGCAGATGTTGTCCTTGGTGGGAATTGAACCCAGGACCCCAGCGCTGCAAGTCTGCAGTGCTAACCACTGAGCCACCACAAGACTGCAATGCTAACCACTGAGCCACCACAAGACTGCAGTGCTAACCACTGAGCCACCACAAGACTGCAATGCTAACCACTGAGCCACCACAAGGCTGCAGTGCTAACCACTGAGCCACCACAAGGCTGCAGTGCTAACCACTGAGCCACCACAAGACTGCAGTGCTAACCACTGAGCCACCACAAGACTGCAGTGCTAACCACTGAGCCACCACAAGGCTGCAGTGCTAACCACTGAGCCACCACAAGGCTGCAGTGCTAACCACTGAGCCGCCACAAGACTGCAGTGCTAACCACTGAGCCGCCACAAGACTGCAGTGCTAACCACTGAGCAACAGATCAGTTTCTCCGTTTGCTACTTAATAACTGTTCTCTGTCTTCTGTTTCTAGTTTTGCGATATTGTCAATCATTTCATGTTCTGTACAAGTGCTGGATTATGAGATTTGCCATTTAACTGGATTCTCTTGGTTTTATAAGCTTTGACTTGTAGGGTTGTCCACTTTGGGGGGGGGGGGGGGGACATGATTTGTTGTTTTTTTTTATTTTTTTAACTTACATGCAAAAAAAAAAGCTATTTTGCGATAGATTTTCATGCAAACGTTTGCACTGTTTGCATTCTGTGGCCTCGATCTATTGCAGACTGCTTAATGAGTTAACTTAGAATCTGTCAGTGAGCTCTTTTTTACTTGTGAATTTATATAAAGTTTATCTTTCATCTTAGCTGATTTATAACTACAGACCACAGCAAAGTTGAATCAAAGAGTCTGTATAAGCAAAATGGGGCAAAATGTTTCAAGAAAATCCAATAGCCAAAATGATTCTTATCCCCAAATACATGCATAAAGGAAAAAGTAGGTCGGCAACCTCTTTAAAGGGAATCTGTCACCAGATTTTTGCTCCCACATCTGAGAGCAGCGTAATGTAGAGACAGAGACCCTGATTCCAGTGATGTGTCACTTACTGAGCTGTTTGCTGTCATTTTGATAAAATCAATGTTTTCTCTGCTGCAGATCCAGCAGTTATACAGAGCTCATGAATATGCTGGACTACCTGCAGCATGCCAAGTAGTCCTGTAATGATAATCTACTGCTGATTAAACTGTGATGTTATCAAAACTACACTAAGCAGCTCAGTAAGTGACACATTGCTGTAATCAGGGTCTCTGCCCCTACATTATGCAGCTCTCTGATTAGGTGGCAAAACCTAGTGACAGATTACCTTTAAGTCAATCCTGCTGTGATAGCATTTACCTAGCATCGGCTATCTGCAAAATGAGTTAAATGAGTTAATGAGTTAAGTTAATTAGTTAACTGAGGATCTATCAGTGAGCTCCCTCCAATTGTGTCCTTTTCTTAGCACCGTCAGCTAATTTATAACCACAGACCACATCAAAGTTGAGTTTAGCACCATTTACTTAGCATCTGTATGTTGCTGACTGCAGAATGAGTTAACTGAGAATCTATCAGTGAGCTCCACTAGATTGGAGCATTTGAAACTCTTTTTCTTAGCACCGACAGCCAATTCGGCGACATCAAAAGTGAGCGTGCCGGAAAACAAAGAACTTGTACAAGCCAAACCAATGGAAATTTTTAATAATTCTCAATTGCAAAAATGATTTTTAGCCCCAAATAAATGCATTTAGTGGAAAAAAAAGTGGACAACCCCTTTAAATCAATAAGTAAAATTTGAACATGGCATTAAACATTTGTTAATCCGGTATCAATGAGATATTCCGGATTATCAGATGATGAAAGGTAAAACCATCAGCATTCTGACGTTACCATCCATTCTGCTTTAGAAACGTGCTAATTCTTTTTATAGAGTTGCCTCCCTCTTAATCTTGTGAATTATTATATTACAGCCCCAGTGCCGGATTATCGGATGCCAGATTATAGGAATTGCGCGGTTTTTATGTTTTTTTTTGTACAATGGCTTTCTTCCACCTCACTTCCCGCTTTATGGATATGAAATCCTGTAAAGTATAATCCTGCTATGTGACACATACACCGCCGCTAAGTCTTTTTTTTCCATCCCCCAAAGCGTCGGAGAACATGTGCACCTCAGTGTTCTGTTCATCAAGCCGCAAAGAAAAGCCCCTCCAGTGAAATGTGGAGAAGGTAAACAGGACGCCATTGTCCGCCAATCTGGCGATTTTGAAAGAACGGTTTCTCTTATCACCGGACTGCAGTTCTCTAATTCATTGCTTTGCTAAAGTGGCTGAGCCCCCCACTCCCCCTCCCCGCAGCGTCACACGGCGAGCACAATCCGCAGGCGGATTAATATTTGACACACGCGTCCTCAGAAACTAATCAATCAACTCATGTAGTCGGATGAGAAATCGCCTCTTAAGGAGGGTGTTTAATCTCTTCAAGGTTCCGTTCATTTATTTATTACATTTCTTCCTTTTTTTTTTTCTTTTTTACACATCGGTTAGGTAAGTGTGGAGATGGCGGAATTAAGATGCAAGACGGCGGGGGACCTGCAGAAAGTTCTACAATGTGTGGTGACAGAGATAGTCACTCCCCGCACAAATGCAAATGATCCGCGATCAGCCAAACTCTGCGCCTCACCCGATTCACACCCACCGAGGTGTAACAAGAAGGGGCTTAGAAGACGGGGGGCAGAGGAGACAGGGGGCTCAGGAGACAGGGGCAGAGGAGACAGGGTCAGAGGAGACAGGGTCAGAGGAGACAGAGGGCTCAGGAGAAAGGGGGCTCAGGAGACAGGGGGCTCAGGAGACAGGGTCAGAGGAGACAGGGTCAGAGGAGACAGAGGGCTCAGGAGACAGGGGGCTCAGGAGACAGGGGGCTCAGGAGACAGGGGGCTCAGGAGACAAGGTCTGAGGAGACGGGGGCTCGGGAGACAAGGTCTGAGGAGGGTTTAGGAGGGAAAGTTTGGGGGAATCTATCTCTACGAGCCAGGTGAGACAGATATTAGATAATGGATAAATAGATCAATAGGTAGATGTTAGGAGAAAGAAAGAAAAGCAAAAGGAAAGAGAGGGATAGAAAGAAAGGGGGAGGGATATGAAAAGAGAGAAAGCAAGATAAAGAGAAAGAGAAAAGGAATGAGAGATATGCAAAGAAAGAAAGGAAGAGAGAAAAGGAGTAAGAGATATGGAAAGAGAAAGAAAGAAAGGGAAAGCAAGAGATAAAGAGCCAGAGAGAGAAAGAGAGAAAAGGAATGAAAGAGACAAAGAGAAAAGGAGTGAGGGATATGCCAAGAGAGAAAGAAAGAGAAAGAAAGAAAGGGATAGCAAGAGAGAAAGAGCGAGAGACATAAAGAGAGAAAAGGAAAGAAAGAGAAAAGGAGTGAGGGATATGCCAAGAGAGAAAGAAAGAGAGCGAGAGAGAGCGAGAGCGAGAGCTAGAGAGAGAGAAAGAGAGAAAGAGATAAAGAAAGAAAGAAAGAAAGAAAGAAAAAGAGAGAGAAAGAGAAAAGGAGGGAGGGATATGCCAAGAGAGAAAGAAAGAGAGCGAGAGAGAGAGTGAGAGACAGAAAGAGAGAGAGAAAGAAAGAAAGAAAGAAAGAAAGAAAGAAAAAAAGAAAGAAAAAGAGAGAGAAAGAGAAAAGGAGTGAGGGATATGCAAAGAGAGAAAGAAAGAGAGCGAGAGATAGAGTGAGAGACAGAAAGAGAGAGAGAGAGAGAAAGAGAGAAAGGGAAAGAAAGAAAGAAAGAAAGAAAGAAAGAAAGAAAGAAAGAAAGAAAAAGAGAGAGAAAGAGAAAAGGAGTGAGGGATATGCAAAGAGAGAAGAAGAGAAAGAAAAAGTGAGAAAGAAAGAAAAAGAGAAAGAAAGAAAGAAAGAGAAAAGGAGTTAGAGCTATGGAAAGAGAGAAAGGGAGATAGAAAAGGAGCAAATGATGTTGAATGAGAGAACGGGAAGACGAAAAAGAGAGAGAAAAAAAAGAGAGAGAAAAAAAGAAGAGAGGGATAGAGAGAAAGAAAAACAGAAAAGGAGCAAGAGATGGAAAGAGACAAAAAGAGAAAAAGAGTAAAATAGAGAAAGTGAGCGAGATAAAGAGAAAAGAAGTGACAGCTATGGAAAGAGAGAAGGGTAGAGCGAAAGAGATGGAGGGAGAAAAAAGAGAGAAAAGGAGAGAGGAGAGAAAAACATAAAGAGAGAAAAGGAGTGAAAGATATGAAAAAAGAAAGAAAGAGAAAGGGAGAGAGAGAGAAGGGGAGCAACAGATATGGAATGAGAGAAAGAGAAAAAAAAGAGTAACTGATAGGGAAAGAAAAAAAAACAGACATAGAAAGAGAGAGAAATGGAGATAGAGAAAGAGTGAAAGGAAGAGAGAAAAGGAGCGAGAGATGTGCAAAAAGAAAACGAGAATAAGAAAGTGAAAGAGAAAAAAAAGTGAGAAAAAAAGAAAGAGAAAGAGAAAAGGAGAGAGTTATGGAAAGAAAACGAGAAAGAAAGAGCAAAATAAAAAAAGGAGTGAGAGAGAAAGACAGAGAAAGAAAGAAGAGAAAGAGAAAAATCAGAAAGAGAGAAAGGAAAGAAAGAAAAGAAAAGATAAGGAAAGAAAGAAAAGAAAAGAAAAGAAAGAAAGAAAAGAAAGAAAACAAAGAAAGAAAGATCCTGACAATGCTTTACAATACACACAGATCATTGCGAGGCTGGGATATACAGTAATGACACATGCACTTTTTAGCTTCCACACTTGGATCCCCCTCATCTTAGGCCGTGATGATCAAGGTTGGGGTCAGCAGAACCACAAGGGGGGGCTACAGCCATAAAACAGGGCCCAAATCTGGCTGCTCCTATTACACCAGTGTAACTAGAAAGGTTGTTGATAAATTGTTAGTAGTCGGTTATTATGGGGGCGACTTCTTGTATCTTTGTGTGTAATGTTGATGGGATTGTGCAGTTTTGGAGGTTCCATGTTTCTTTCTACATTTTGTCTTCTATAGAGGACAGTGATCTGTGCGGTGTGAGCGGCTCTGGAGTTCACCGCTCCCTCCTCCCTGCACCATCGCCATCGTGTACGGTGGCCTGAAAATGGGCCAAGGATGAGATTTGCTTGTTTGCGTTTTGAACCAGGGTTCATTGCAGAAGAGAGCATATTATGTAAAATAAATAATAAATAATAATAATAATCAGTAACATCAGTATAGACGGAAGTAGCTGAGCAGAATTTGTCATTAACCCTTTGCACCTTCTTTGGTTATGAAGATGAATATCTCAATTGTTGACCCATGTAGTAACACCCATAAAATATTACTATACTGCAGAGCCAAATAACCACCTCAGCTCTGCTGCGCATGGTGACGCTATTGATGTAATGACCCCTCGAATACACACAGACCTAATGCCAAGCCGGTAAACTACAGTAATGACACAACCACATTTTAGCATCTGCACTTGGACCCCCTGGAGCTTAAGTCATGAGATCAAAAGTTTATGTCAGCAGAACCGCATGGGCGGTGCGAGGGCTGGGCAGGGGCGGGGCCACAGCCATAATACAGGTGCTCAGAGGTGGTCGCCCATATTACACCAGTGTGAACGCAATCCAGATATCCTGGGTACATGGATTGTCACCACAAACCTGATCATGGTCAGCTCCCATAATAATAGGGGAGAGAGTGACGAAGGTCCGGATATTATTACTGTAGGGAATTTCCTAATAAATATTAATTCAGGTTTCAAACATGAGGTAACAGAAGAGGTCAATAGTAAAAAAAAGGCAAAGAGTACAAATAATAATAATGATGATAATACTACAATAAATAAAAATACTACAAATAAAAAATAGTGAAATTATACATTTACTATATACATTCTATATACTGAACATGCTCATTATGATCATTTATTCCAGTTTTGGAACTGTACATTATATATCATTCTTATTTTTGTAATTTTATGTATTTCAGTTCTATATTTCTATTATTTGTGACACTATATAGAAAACATATCATCTATGTAACGCTTTTCCCCCCAAAAACAAACAAACTTGTAGTTTCTGTAACATCAATCAAAACCAGAAAAAAAACAAAAACAAATCAACCACTGCTCAAACAGTAACATAATACAGAGCGGCGGCGCCAGGTAAAACGACAAACCCCAGACAGGTAATAACAAACACTCACTGCCAACATGGCGAGAGGCTACAATGTGTGGAACAGGTGGAAAAAAGACAAAACTCACTCCGACATGAAATATTCATCAGGATAGAAAGTTACTGCACAGATCAGATGTCCTGGATATAGCGAGACGTCATGTAATAAGCACAGATGTAGCAGAGCTGAATGTGCTGTGTATTAGGGTTGAGCACAGAAATGAGACAATGTCTTGGTTTCCCAGTATCTATCTATCCCGCTATCTATCCATCTACCTATCTATCCCTCTATCTATCTATCCTTCCTTCTATCTATCTATCTATCCCTCTAGCTATCTATCCCGCTATCAAATCAAATCAAATCAAATCAAATAAGCTTTATTGGCAGGACCAATCTATCTATCCATCTATCTATCTATCTATCTATTCCTCTCTCTCTCTATCTCTCTATCTATCCATCCATCCATCCATCCATCCCTCTATCTATCCATCTATCTATCTATCCCTCCCTCTATCTATCTATCCATCTATTTATCTATCTATCCCTCTATCTCTCTATCCATCCATCTATCCATCCCTCTATCTATCCCTCTATCTATCTATCTATCTATCTACCTACTATCTTCTATCTATCTATCCCTCTATCTATCTATCTATCCCTCTATCCCTCCATCTATCTATCCCTCCATCTATCTATCTATCTATCTATCTATCTATCTACTATCTATCTATCCACAATAAGTTAAAGCCGCTTCGGTCTCTCTCAGATTTGGGTGCAGGACTCCGGGTCAGGAACCAGAAGAAGGTACAAAATATAAATTCACAGGGAAAAGGTTCCGGGTTCTGTCAGTGCAAAATCTGACTTTTAATGGCCCTTAGATGTAGTAATATTTCATGATTTATATGAAGCAATAGGAACCTTTCTCCAGCCAACACTACCTTTTATTCTGTGGATATCTATCTATCTATCCCGCTATCTATCTATCTATCTATCATCTATCTATCCCTCTATCTATCTATCTATCTATCCCTCTATCTATCTATCTATCTATCTATCCCTCTATCTATCCCTCTATCTATCTATCTATCCCTCTATCTATCTATCTATCTATCTATCCCTCTATCTATCTATCTATCTATCCCTCTATCTATCTATCTATCTATCTATCTATCCCTCTATCTATCTATCTATCTATCCCTCTATCTATCTATCTATCTATCCCTCTATCTATCTATCTATCTATCCCTCTATCTATCTATCTATCTATCTATCCCTCTATCTATCGCTCTATCTATCATCTATCTATCCCTCTATTTATCCATCAATCCTTCTATCTATCTCTATCCTCTATAACGATCCCTCCATCTTACGTCTATGCCTCCTTCCATCCATCTATCTATCCCTCTCTATCTATCCTTCTCTCCATCTATCCTTATCTGTAACTATCCCTCTGTCTCATGTCTATCCCTCCTTCCATTCATCTATCTATCCCTCCTTCCATTCATCTATCTATCCCTCTATCTATCTATCCCTCCTTCTATTCATCTATCTATCTTTCTATCTATTATCTATCTATCGCTACTTATCCATCCATCTATCCTTCTCTCTATCTATCCTCTAACTATCCCTCCTTCCATCCATCTCTCTATCCTCTATATCTATCATTCTCTTTACCTATTCCTCCATCTCAGGTCTATCCCTCCTTCCATCCATCTCTCTATAAATCTATGCTTTCCATGGAATTTTCTATATATCTATTATTTCCTAGGCCATATAATTCTCATTAGTAAAGACTACTTGGACTTACCAGATGAAGAAGACACTTGACCAGAAGAATGGAGAGGAGATGTAGTCCCATCTTGGAGCTTCAGGAGTGGAGGAGATTATTTCATGAGCTTGGTGTCTTCAGATCTCACCCAAAGTCACATTGAATAGGCTGGAAATGATGTCTCAGGGTCCTAAGTGCAAAAAAGCAACAATATCTTATATGTAAAGGAGAACTCTGCATGCAGATGTAGCAGATGCAGATGTAGCAGATGTAGCAGAGCGGAGATTGTCTCAGGATCACAGATCAGCGGAGAGCACTGGTTACAGCAGCTGATGCTCCGAATGACAACGTCAGCTCTGCTACATGTGTAACAAGAGGTTTGTGGGGTCCTAATGCAGAAAGGGTCCGTACCGTTATCTCAGAGTGTGAGCCCCGGACGGTTCCTGCCTCTTCCCAGCTCCCATACAGACCCTGCAGACATCGTGCTCCTCCGAGGACTCGAGAGGTGGAAGTTTGCCCCCAGGAGACAATATCGGAGCTATGAGGGTCTCTGCATTGTGAGGAGGGCTGCGGGGGTCTTATCCAGACTGAGCGCTGCCCGGGCTGCTGTCACTGCCGGCATCGTCCCGTGTGTGCGGGGGGCAGCGGGGCCGGCTCAGCATACACCGGGGTGGGCACTCCCCGAGCTGTCACTGGCAGCCGGCGCCACCAATGGCACTGCACCCAGCTCACTAGGCACAGCCCGCACTCTCTGTTATCAGCCTGCACTCTCTGTTATCTGCCCGCACTGGAGCCGGCACATCACCTGGGCTGGGCAGCTCCACCGCCGGCGCTGGGATTGGACAACACGAACCAAAATATTCATCCATAGATTCCTCCTCCTTAAAAAGGAAAAAAAGTCAAATGTAACAATGCTGCAGCTTATACAGAATAATAAGAAAAAGGGAAATAAAGAAAACTGCATAATAAGAAATATAGGAATAACTGCAATATCCAGCCAGACTTTCCTCATCTAATCATATAATTATTTACCCTCTATACACCTATTTCACATCTACATCATTAAATCTTTATTTTCTATAGCGCTAACATATTCCACATTGCTTTACATACATCAGGAACACTGTCCCCATTGGGGCTCACAATCTAAAGTCCCTATCTGTAAGTCTTTGGAGTGTGGGAGGAAACCAGAGACCCCGGAGGAAACCCACGCAAACACGGGGAGAACATACAAACGTCTTGCAGATGTTGTCCTTGGTGGGATTTGAACCCAGGACCCCAGCGCTGCAAGACTGCAGTGCTAACCACTGAGCCACCAAAAGACTGCAGTGCTAACCACTGAGCCACCACAAGACTGCAGTGCTAACCACTGAGCCACCACAAGAACTGCAGTGCTAACCACTGAGCCACCACAAGACTGCAGTGCTAACCACTGAGCCACCACAAGACTGCAGTGCTAACCACTGAGCCACCACAAGAACTGCAGTGCTAACCACTGAGCCACCACAAGACTGCAGTGCTAACCACTGAGCCACCACAAGACTGCAGTGCTAACCACTGAGCCACCACAAGAACTGCAGTGCTAACCACTGAGCCACCGTGCCGCCACATCATCTGCGTCATATATGTCTAGTCATGGCCAGAAGTGTTGGCACCCTTGAAATTGTTCCAGAAAATTAACTACTTCTCCCAGAAAATTATTGCAGTTACGAATGTCTTGTTATTTATTTCCTGTTTGTGTTTTCGAGCAAAACAAAAACAAAGTGAGAAAAAGGCAAATTGGACATAATTTCACACAAACCCTGGACAAAATTGTGGGTAAACATGCTTGTTTCAAGCATCTGATACTTGTTCAAACTCACCTGTGGGCAATATGAAAATCACGCCTGAAACCAAATAAAAAGGGGAGAAGTTGACTCAATGTTTGCATTGTGTGTCTGTGTGTGCCGCACTAACCATGGAGAACAGAAAGAGGAGAAGAGAACCAAATTTGTTGAACAATTTCAACAATCTCTACAAGTCCATCTACAGAGATTTTGATGTTCCTTTGTACACTATGAGCAACAAAATCAAGACGTTTACAACCCATGGCACTATAGCTAATCTCCCTGGACCTGAATGGCAGAGAAAAATTGATGTGGGGACTCATACTGTATATAGGTGACTGTGTGGGAGCTCACACTGTATATAGAAGGATATGTGGGGGCTCACACTGTATATAGAAGGATATTTGGGGGCTCACACTGTATATAGGGGTTATGTGGAGGCTCACACTGTAAATAGGGGCTATGTTGGGGCTCACACTGAAAATAGGTGCAATGTGGGGGCTCATACTGTATGTAGAAGGCTATGCGGGGGCTCATAATGTATATAACGGTTATGTGGAGGCTCACACTGTAAATAGGGGCTATGTTGGGGCTCACACTGTAAATAGGTGCAATGTGGGGGCTCATACTGTTTGTAGAAGGCTATGTGGGGGCTCATAATGTATATAACGGTTATGTGGGGGCTCACACTGTAAATAGGAGCAACGTGGGGGCTCATACTGTATGTAGAAGGCTATGTGGGGGCTCACACTGTAAATAGGAGCAATGTGGGGGCTCCTACTGTATGTAGAAGGCTATGTGGGGGCTCACTGTATATAGGGATTATGTGGAGGCTCAAACTGTAAATAGGAGCAATGTGGGGGCCCATACTGTATGTAAAAGACTATGTGGTGGATCACACTATATATAGGGGTTATGTGGGGGCTCACACTGTATATATGGGTTATGTGGGGGCTCATACTGTAAATAGGGGCCATGTGGGGGCTCACACTAAACATGGGCTATGTGGGGGTTCATAAGACTATGTGGTGGCTCACACTATATAGGGGCCACGTGGGGGCTCATACTGTATATAAGGGCTATTTGGGCCATACTGTATATAGGGGCTATGTGTGGTTTCACACTGTATATAGAAAGGTATGTGAGGGCTCATACTTTATTGAAGGGCTATATGGGGACTATTGCTGTATATAGGAGGCTATGTGGGGGATCATACTATATGTAGGGGCAGTGTGGGGGCTCATGCTGTGTTTAGGGGGATGTCAGCATACTTAAGTATCAATAGTGATACAATTATTAATATGAAAAAATATAATTAAAATTAATATGTTAATCTTAATTTTGGGCAGAATTAATTTCAACCTATTGGTTCGGCCTCCACACTAGTCTCTCGTGTGGCCCCTCGGGAAAATGAATTGCCCACCCCTGATCCATCATATTTGTAATATCTATCTCTGCTCATATATGTAATGTAAAAATAAAAATCATAGTTAAATACTCACACAATATCCAGAGGATTTGCAATGAATGTGTAAGAGCTGCAGAATAGGAAGGTGCTGTATAAGCAAAGCCTAATTAAGGGCAGAGGTCCCCTTTAATTTCCACATCTGATACAGATGCTCCTCTGCGGTCACAGTATATAAAGCCCCCCGTGTCAGGAATGTCCCACCTTTCTCGCAGACTCGTATTCGGACTCTCATTTGTTCTACAGTTCACAAGCTGCTGTTTGTGGCCGCCTGTATCATGTGAATGGGGCCCAGACGCCAGCATATGCTTCTGTGCGTGATTTATATTGGAATAGTAATAAATAGGGAAAGAATCACATCTTCTAGCCGTCAGCTTTTGCTTTCCTGAAGCACAGCTCCAAGTGTCAGACTTAAAGGGGTTGTCTAGTTAAAGAAATTATCACCTGACTTCAGGCTGTATGCAGCTTTTTGTTTCAGACGTCACACACTTCTTCAGACGGTCACACTCTCTCATACCGGTCCCTGGAAGTTCAACATGGCCCCTCATGGCAAAGAATTCGCTGAGGATCTGAAAAAAGAATTGTTGCTCTACATAAAGATGTCCGAGGCTAGAAGAAGATTGTCACCACCCTGACACTGAGCTGCAGCATGGTGGCCAAGACCATACAGGGGTATAACCAGACAGGATCCACTCAGAACAGGCCTCGCCATGGTTGACCACAGAAGCTGAGTGCACGTGCTCCAGAGGTCATCTTTTCTGAAAAGATGTATGAGTACAGCCAGCATTGCTGTAGAGCTTACAGGGGTGGGGGGTCCGCCTGTCAGTACTCGGACCATACGCCACACATTGTGGAGGTTACAGGGGTGGGGGGTCCGCCTGTCAGTGCTCAGACCATACACTGCACACTGCTGAGGTTTCTGGGGTGGGGGGGTCACCTATCAGTGCTCAGACCATACGCCGCACATTGCAGAGGTTACAGGGCTGGGGGGGTCCACCTGTCAGGTTTCTGGGGTGGGGGGTCACCTGTCAGTGCTCAGACCATACGCCGCACATTGCAGAGGTTACAGGGCTGGGGGGTCCACCTGTCAGTGCTCAGACCATACACTGCATACTGCAGAGGTTTCTGGGGTGGGGGTCACCTGTCAGTGCTCAGACCATACGCCGCACATTGCAGAGGTTACAGGGCTGGGGGGTCCACCTGTCAGTGCTCAGACCATACACTGCACACTGCAGAGGTTTCTGGGGTGGGGGGTCACCTGTCAGTCCGCAGACCATACACCACACACTGCAGAGGTTTCTGGGGTGGGGGGTCACCTGTCAGTGCTCAGACCATACGCTGCACATTGCAGAGGTTACAGGGCTGGGGGGGTCCACCTGTCAGTGCTCAGACCATACACTGCACACTGCAGAGGTTTCTGGGGTGGGGGTCACCTGTCAGTGCTCAGACCATACGCCGCACATTGCAGAAGTTACAGGGCTGGGGGGTCCACCTGTCAGTGCGCAGACCATACACCACACACTGCAGAGGTTTCTGGGTGGGGGTGGGGGGTCACCTGTCAGTGCTCAGACCATACGCCACACACACACAGGAAGGGAGCTTCTAAAGATAATGCACAAGAAAGCCGTCCGTGGTCTGATGAGACAAAGATAAACTTACAGATGTTATCAAGTGTGTGTGGTGGCACCTGGTGAGGAGGACAAAGACAAGTGTGACGTGGCGGGGTGGCTCAAGAAATTGCAATTGCCAAAAATCTCATTTATAATAAGTACAGTTGGAATGTTTAGTGCTGTAGTGCACATTTAGTGCTGGCTTTTTGTTTTTTCTTCATTGAATTGGTCGGTGGTTGACCTCCACCTTGCTATGCACCCCAATTTGGGATGTATTCCACCTGTCTAGACTTTGGCGGTTGGTGACTGTTCACATTCAGTCATCAGACCTTGTCCACAGGCTATTTACTTCATGCAGCATTTGCTTGGACCTGTCCCGCCCACAGCCATGACTCAGTCATGGGTACGGGATTGAAATAGACCAGGTGAGTGCTGCTAAGAGCAGTTCTACTATTTCATATGTGAGGCAGTTTATAAAATGTGCCAAAACTATTTTAGCGTAGGACTGCCCCAATAGAGATTTGCCGTGGAGTGGCGGGGTGGCTCAGGAAATTGCACTTTTTTGCCAAAAATCTCATTTATAATAAGTACAGTTGGAATTTTTAGTGCTGTAGCGCACATGTAGTGCTAGCTGTTTTGTTTCTTCTTCAGGTTATCAAGTGTGTGTGGTGGCACCTGGTGAGGAGGACAAAGACAAGTGTGTCCTGCCTACAGTCAGGCATGGTGGTGGAGGGTCATGGTTTGGGGCTGCATGAGTGCTGCCAGATATGGGGGCTACAGGTCATTGAGGGAACCATGAATGCCAACATGTCCTGTGACATATGGAAGCAGAGTAGGATCCCCTCCCTCCGTATTCCTACATGATAATGACCCCAAACACGTCCAAGACCCCCACTGCAGGTGAGCAATACCATCACTCACCCTTTCTTGTTTCTCTTGCAGTTTTGCCCTATTTTGCACTTCTGACCCAAATCAGACCTCAGCTATTATTAATTTAAATGACTTTTATGGACTAGTTGTGATCTTCAGCACTCACTGTTTCTGTAATCACAAGATACTTTAATGATAACTTTATCAATATTATGAAAATAATTTTTAATAACATTTTTTCAAAAAGGAGCAAATAAGTCCCGAGTAATAAATAATTTATAATCTTTATTCAATGTTTAAAATGTAAACACACAATTAAAAAGATGTATACAACAACAGAAAAAACTAGCAGCATAATAATAGTGCACATACAAAAATCCCCAATGGGCAAAATGACAAGTGCTGTGCAATATTGCAAACAACCTCCTCCCTATACCAGTGTAAATCGGGCTATATAACTAAACTACTTTCCATACATGGAATAAATAGCAGAATGCCCATGTAAAATCTGACAAAAACGGAGGCTAGTATATTGCTAATTTATTGCAAGATAAATAAAGTTGTTATGGTCACTTAAATATGTAAGATGCCCCCCGTTGAAGCGGGTTAGCGAAACGTACGTCGGGGTAAGAGACTGGTGGCATCTTACTACAACATACCCAGGTAACCTTATGCTTATGGTTGGTGGATTCTGTTCCGGTGATCGGTCAGCGTGGCATCTGCTAGATAAGGTACTTTTCTCCCGTTAGGGAGTTGTCTGCAGTCGCCAGCTGATCTAATTTAATGTTAGGTATTTACTTGCACTGATCCTGCTTATAGGTTGGACTTAACAGATCCACCATTCACCTGCAACTGGGTTATATTGCACAGCATTTTATATGTTTACATATTTAAGTGACCATAACAATACATAACAGAATCCACCAACCATAAGCATAAGGTTACCTGGGTTTGTTGTAGTAAGATGCCGCCAGTCTCTTACCCCGACGTACGTTTCGCTAACCCGCTTCAAGGGGGGGCATCTTACATATTTAAGTGACCATAACAACTTTATTTATCTTGCAATAAATTAGCAATATACTAGCCTCCATTTTTGTCAGATTTTACATGGGCATTCTGCCATTTATTGCATGTATGGAAAGTAGTGTAGTTATATAGCCCGATTTACACTGGTATAGGGAGGAGGTTGTTTGCAATATTGCACAGCACTTGTCACTTTGCCCATTGGGGATTTTTGTATGTGCAATATTATTATCCTGCTAGGTTTTTCTGTTGTTGTATACATCTCTTTTTAATTGTGTGTTTACATTTTAAATATTGAATAAAGATTATAAATTATTTATTACTCGGGACTTATTTGCTCCTTTTTGAAAAAATGTTATTACATTTTTTTTTCATAATATTGATATTGCTATGAAATGGGAGCGTCCATTTATAGAGAGACCGCCTTTGTGATAATTTAATGATAACTTGCCTGATAATTATTCCCCCTCCAGGAGACCAATCTGCCTTTGGAGAGACATCACCATGTACCTGTTATGCTGCACAATAATAGAATAATGGCTGTAGTGCTCCCTCTAGTGGTGACTGCAGACAAGCTGTGTATTACAAATAGCAAAGATCTCCAGCTTCCAAATGCTCGGATTACTTTGGATCAAGTCCTGAACTTTAGATTTTAATTTTTGGAATAAAAGAAACGTTATGCATTTGGAAGTTGGAGATGTTTTCTATTTCAAGTTCCAGCACCAGCAACACTTCCAAAACAGGGAGGAGTTCCTATACAGGTGAGCTGGTAAAAACCTTTTCTTCACTAACAAAGCTGTGTATTAGAGTTAGCGGTCAGTGCTGGGGTGCGGTCAGTGCTGGGGTGCGGTCAGTGCTGGGGTGCGGTCAGTGCTGGGGTGCGGTCTGTGCTGGGGTGCGGTCAGTGCTGGGTGCGGTTACAGCCACTGCTCACTGTGCACTGAGCATCAGTGAACCCGCGCCAGCACCACCCATATTTATGGAAGCAGAATGCTGCGCGGAGCTCTCAGTGTGGTCGCCAGGCAGGATCAGAAATCTATTGACCTGCAGATTAACCCCATAGCTGAAGCTTACTGGTAAATTTTCACATGACAGGTTCCCTTTAAAATCTTCACACTGGTCACTATACTTATTAGACTAATGCTTTTTTTTTTTTTTTGCAGCAACGTAAACGTAGCCAGCCATAAACTAGATCTAAATATTGGAGAGGAGGTGAGCTGTGCCATCACCTGTTGTCAATGGTGGCTCCTGTGTTATTCTAGTGTATATAGAGGTGTTATTAATCACTGTACAGGAGGAGGAGGTGAGCTGTGACATCACCTATTGTGAGTGGTGGATCCTGTGTTATCAGTCATTAAACAGGAGGAGGATGAAGTGAGCTGTGACATCACCTATTGTGAGTGGTGAATCCTGTGTTATCTACTGTATATAGAGGTGTTACCAATCATTGTACAGGAGGGGGAGGAGGTGAGCTATGACATCACCTATTGTGAATGGTGGGTCCTGTAATCTACTGTATATAGAGGATATCAGTCAATGTACAGGAGGATGTGAGCTGTGATATCTCCTATTGAGAATGGTGGATCCTGTGTTATCTACTGTACAGTATATATATATAGGCATAAGTATATCTGTATATAGAGGTGTATCGATGATAATGAGACTGCTGAATTGTCTTCTGTACAGCAGGAAGAGGTGAGCTGTGACATCACCTATTGTGAATGGTGGGTCCTGTGTTATCTACTGTATATAGAGGCGATATCAGTCATTGTACAGGAAAAGGTGGAGGTGAACTGTGACATCACCTATTGTGAATGGTGGGTCCTGTGTTATCTACTGTATATAGAGGGGATATCAGTCATTGTACAGGATGAGGAGGTGAGCTGTGACATCACCTATTGTGAGTGGTGGATCCTGTGTTATCAGTCATTAAACAGGAGGAGGATGAAGTGAGCTGTGACATCACCTATTGTGAATGGTGGATCCTATGTTATCTACTGTATATAGAGGTGTTACCAATCATTGTACAGGACGGGGAGGAGGTGAGCTGTGACATCACAGATTGTGAATGGTGGGTCCTGTTATCTACTGTATATAGAGAGGATACCAGTCAATGTACAGGAGGAGGTGAGCTGTGATATCTCCTATTGAGAATGGTGGATCCTATGTTATCTACTGTATATAGAGGTGTTACCAATCATTGTACAGGAGGGGGAGGAGGTGAACTGTGACATCACAGATTGTGAATGGTGGGTCCTGTTATCTACTGTATATAGAGAGGATATCAGTCAATGTACAGGAGGAGGTAAGCTGTGATATCTCTTATTGAGAATGGTGGATCCTGTGTTGTTTACTCTACAGTATATAGAGGTGTATCGATGATAATGAGACTGCTGAATTGTCTTCGGTAAAGAACTGGAAGTGTGAGTCTGATATTGTCTTTAAGGGTAATGTGAAAACTGCAAAATTTCAGATTTTTTACTTGAAAGTTATGTGGAGAATAAAACTAAAAATAACAATAAAAGAAAATACATTTCAAATAAAAACCTTATTTAATAATAAATCATCTTATGACGATTCTTTCAGTTTAAGGAACAAAACAATGCAATGTCAGACCTCGCCGGATGCAGGGCTCCACTCACAGCAGTCTGACTTTTGGGGCATCTGACAGTGCCCACGTGTTCAGTACAACATGCCCATCCCAAACCGCAGAGATTGGGGCTCAGACCTGCACAGACCTCTAGAAGAGGGGAGGGCACGGCTGGAGGGTTTCTGGGTGCGGGGGACACATTCGGGTCTTATCTCTGGTCACCTCTGTGATGAAAGTCGCTATATACATACATACATATATATATATATATATATATATATATATATATATATATATATACACACATACACACTATATATTATATATATATTATATATATATTACAGTTATCAAAGAAAAAGAATAATTCAGACACAATCCAGAGACTTGACAGGTTAGAATGTAAAAAATGAAAAATTATTCTTCAATTGGGCTACATAAGAAATGTTGCACCTTTGCCATCTATAGCCTCTGTATTGCTGGCTGTGGAGTTAACTTAGAGTCCATCAGTGAGCTCATTCTAGTAGGAGAATTTCTAATCCTTTTGCCTGTCCCCCCAATGTTAACAACCACTTTAAAGCACCGCTGAAGTATTGTTTAATTGCAGCGCTGGAGTGGTACTTTACATGCAAGCCCCTTGTCTTGTACTCACCTTTGCTCCCGGGGGGGAGGGGGATTTGTGACCTGCCGGCAGCTCAGGTGTTTTATGGAGTGCACTGGAAGTCACAAACTAATAAAAGTCTATGGGAGCCTCATTCTGGCTGTCATAGACTTTTATTGAGCTCTTGTGATGTAACTGCCGACGTCCGGCCATTAGACATTGGTGGCACAAGATGGCACCGCAGGACCAGAGCAGTGCCGGAAAAAGCTGAAAACACTGGAAGTATAATACTGGGTGAAGGGTGTTAGATTTAAGCACCACTCCAGCAGTGAATAAAAACCCCATGCTGGAGTTGTGCTTTAAACCTGATGGGACCCAGGGGTATTTCCAAAATATAGATGGAATTCCATAATGGTCAAAACGAATGTGTGAGTGAACCATCAGAACTCACATTAGGGCAGCACAGTGGCTCAGTGGTTAGCGCTGCAGTCTTGTGGTGGCTCAGTGGTTAGCACTGCAGTCTTGTGGTGGCTCAGTGGTTAGCCCATGCAGTCTTGTGGTGGCTCAGTGGTTAGCCCATGCAGTCTTGTGGTGGCTCAGTGGTTAGCACTGCAGTCTTGTGGTGGCTCAGTGGTTAGCACTGCAGTTTTGCAGCGCTGGGGTCCTGGGTTCAAATCCCACCAAGGACACTATCGGCAAGGAGTTTGTATGTTCTCCCCGTGTTTGCGTGGGTTTCCTCCGGGTTCTCCGGTTTCCTACCACACTCCAAAGACATACAGATAGGGACTTTAGATTGTGAGCCCCAATGGGGACAGTGTTCCTGATGTATGTAAAGCGCTGCGGAATATGTTAGCGCTATATAAAAATAAAGATTTGATTTTGATTTTTTTTTTTTTACATTATCACTGAGGCCTTTGTAGAACCCCTCTTCTGGGGGCACCATCTACAAGAACAGTTGAGGGAATGGAGGGGTTACCCAGAAAACAGGAATAAGTGGGGTCAGCACCAGGGATGATATTTCCCAGGTCACACAGGAGCAGCTTTTGCAATCAACCCTCAAGGTTCAAAGACACTCAGGTTTCTATAATGACAACTCGAAAAGCCAAGAAGGAAAACGGGATACCTGTAAGAGAAGACACAACAGACAAGTATCATGTTTTTTGGGGAACAGAACCGTGAAACAAAAAGAAGGGGGGGGATAACGGGGGGTGGGGGGGGGGGACGGACATCTGAGCATTGCGTGTGTACAGACATCTAGAATAAAGGCATCTAAAGTAATATATGTAATATACTCCACCAGCAGAATAGTGAGTGCAGCTCTGGAGTGTAATACAGGATGTAACTCATGATCAGTATTGTAATGTATGTACACAGTGACTGCACCAGCAAAATAGTGAGTGCAGCTCTGGAGTATAATACAGGATGTAACTCAGGATCAGTACATGATCAGTAATATAATGTATGTACACAGTGACTGCACCAGCAGAATAGTGAGTTCAGCTCTGGAGTATAATACAGGATGTAACTCAGGATCAGTACAGGAAAAGTAATGTAATGCAGGTACACAGTGTCATGAGTGTGTCCTGCCCGGGGGAGACCTCTGGCAAGTCTGGTATCAGAAGGTCACAGTGCCTCATTGCTGGCAAATCCACTTCTGTTACTTGAATAACATCTTCTTGCTAGTGGTGCTGTAAGGGTTAAGCACTCTTTCCTGCCTGGCTGCTGGCTGTAGCTTTTATTCCCTGGTGTAGCGCTTTGCTATCACTCCCCTTCACTATTTAAAATCATGTGCCTGATGAGCTGATGCCTGTGATAGAAACTGAATCCTCATTTCTATGTGGTCCACTTTGTGCTGCTCTGGAAGAAGTCTGTTGTGCTGTGTGCAGCAGTGGTGGATGCTGCATTGAACCTGCCTGGAGTGTTTTTATTTTTCATATCTATTTCTCCTGTTTTTTTTCCTACCCTTGTTTTTCTGTATGGTAGTGTTGAGACTAGTGATCTCCTTGGCCTGCTCACTAGTCAGGGTGAGTTTAGGGTAAGCGAGGGCTTAGGAACGGGATCGGCAATGGGGTGAAAGAACCTGTATAGGTAAGTCAGGGAGAGCAGGGTACAGCTGCAGATGGTGACCCCGCTCCCCTCTCCCTAGAGCCAGGGACCTCCATTGTATTGTGACCCCTGTGTGTAGTTACACCTACTGAGGGTTTTGGGTATTTGGTAATCCCTGTTAGTCACGTGCGTGACACACAGTGACCTTCACCAGCAGAATAGTGAGTGCAGCTCTGGAGTATAATACAGGATGTAACTCAGGATCAGTAATGTATGTACACAGTGACTGCACCAGCAGAATAGTGAGTGCAGCTCTGGAGTATAATACAGGATGTAACTCAGGATCAGTAATGTATGTACACAGTGACCTTCACCAGCAGAATAGTGAGTGCAGCTCTGGAGTATAATACAGGATGTAACTCAGGATCAGTAATGTATGTACACAGTGACTGTACCAGCAGAATAGTGAGTGCAGCTCTGGAGTATAATACAGGATGTAACTCAGGAGCAGTACAGGATCAGTAATGTAATGTATGTACACAGTGACTCTACAAGCAGAATAGTGAGTGCAGCTCTGGAGTATAATACAGTCATGGCCAAAAGTTTTGAGAATGCTACAAATATTAATTTTTACAAAGTCTACTGCTTAAGTTTTTCTAATGGCAATTTGCATATACTCCAGAATGTCATAAAGAGTGATCAGCTTAACAGCAATTACTTGCAAAGTCAATATTGGCTAAGAAAATGAACTTTAACCCCCAAAACACATTTCAACATCATTGCATTCCAGCCTTAAAAGGAGCAGCTAACATTGTTTTAGTGATTGTTCCATTAACACAGGTGTGGGTGTTGATGAGGACAGGGCTGGCGATCAATCGGTCATGATTAAGTAAGAATGACACCACTGGACACTTTAAAAGGAGGCTGGTGCTTGGTATCATTGTTTCACTTCAGTTAACCATGGTTATCTCTAAAGAAACACGTGCAGCCATCATTGCTCTGCACAAAAATGACCTAACAGGGAAGAGTATCGCAGCTACAAAGATTGCACCTCAGTCAACAATCTATCGCATCATCAAGAACTTCAAGGAGAGAGCTTCCATTGTTGCCAAAAAGGCTCCAGGACGCCCAAGAAGGACCAGCAAACGCCAGGACCGTATCTTAAAACTGTTTCAGCTGCGGGATGGGACTACCAGCAGTGCCGAGCTAGCGCAGCAATGGCAGCAGGCTGGTGTGAGTGCTTCTGCACGCACTGTGAGGCGGAGACTGCTTGAGCAAGGCCTGGTTTCAAGGAGGGCAGCAAAGAAGCCACTTCTCTCCAGAAAAACATCAGGGACCGACTGATATTCTGCAAAAGGTGCAGGGAGTGGACTGCTGAGGACTGGGGGAAAGTCATTTTCTCAGATGAATCCCCTTTTCGATTGTTTGGGACATCTGGAAAACAGCTTATTAGGAGAAGAGGTGAGCGCTTCCACCAGTCTTGTCTCATGCCAACTGTTAAGCATCCTGAAACCATTCATGTGTGGGGTTGCTTCTCAGCCAAGGGAATCGCACCACTCACAGTCTGGCCTAAAAACACAGCCATGAATAAAGAATGGCACCAGAATGTCCTCCAAGAGCAACTTCTCCCAACTGTCCAAGAGCAGTTTGGCCCCAACAATGCCTTTTCCAGCATGATGGAGCACCTTGCCATAAAGCAAAGGGGATCACTAAATGGAACAAAACAGAGATTTTGGGTCCATGGCCAGGAAACTCCCCAGATCTTAATCCCATTGAGAACTTGTGGGCAATCATCAAGAGATGGGTGGACAAACAAAAACAAAAACCAACAAATTCTGGCAGAATGCAAGCATTGCTTATGCAAGAATGGACCGCGATCAGTCAGGATTTGCTCCAGAAGATGATTGAGAGCATGCCAGGGAGAATTGCAGAGGTCCTGAAGAAGAAGGGGCAACACTGCAAATATTGACTTGCTGCATTAACTCATTCTAACTGTCAATAGAACCTTCTGGTCTCATAATATGATTGCAAATATATTTCTGTATGTGATGTAAACATCAGACAAACACAATTAACACCAGAGGGAACAGATCATGTGAAAATAGCATTTTGGTGTCATTCTCAAAACTTTTGGCCATGACTGTATATGTTGTAACCAATCACTGTAATCATTGTAATGTTATAATCAATATAAAATAAGCAGTACAATGCATTTATAAACTCAGCTTTTAAGGTAGATTTTGTGATCCTGTGGTTAAGTGTGAAAATTCCAGTTTAAGGATATGACAGGTTTTCTTCATGGTACTTAAGTTGCAGTTTTCATAAAGCCATACATCATTTTAGGCTTTACTGAATTCTTTTTATTTTTGGCTCCTATATCCAACTGCAAACATTAAACCATTTTATTATATGTTTCATTGTGTTTTCTGTATTGTGGATGAGACATAGGTTTGCAATGATATCGACTATATCAGAACCCAGAGCGCACAAACATATCCAACTGCTAATAAAATATAAGCTTGGAAACCATCAGTAAGCAGGGCATCTGTACTAAAGGGCACAATTGCTAGTAATTATTGTCTGTTTTGCATTTGGTGTAGAGATTATGCACTGGCACACACAGTAAGAAAAAGGACCCCTGTGCAACAATATATCGTCCCTTTATAGCCTAAGGGCTAACAAAAATTCACAATTCCACCTGGTTTGGAGGTAGTAATGGGCCCCTCCTACCTATTGGGCCCCTGTGTGGGTGTATGATTCGGAGTATGTTGAGGGTCACATTTACTCCTGTATCCTAGACGCCCTTGTACAAATTAAACCTTTGGGCTGAAAACTGTTTCCTGACTGACACAAGATTGCTGCGCTCTCACGTTGATAGATATAGATATAGTCACGGCTAGATAAGCCGTTGCAGACTAGTACAATAGATGCGCTCTAGAAACTCCCGGATAGCCATCGCACACTGAGAACAGAACCTGAAGAATTTTGAAAATCTCAAATGTTACAATGCAAAAACCACTATTTCAAGATCCTACACTGCAAGAAATCGTGAAGATCAAAAGACACCAAAGGGCAATGCTCAGAGGCAAAAGTCATATAGCTGTAATTAGTAACTACTGAATGTTTATATTCACTGACAGCAAACAGAGATCCCACAGATGATGAGGGTTTAACATTAAAAGTTACTTAGCTGCTCTCAACTAATTAATATAACTGGAAAAATTCTTAAAAATGCAAATTTACTGAGAATGATTTACAAGGCTTTCCTTAGGCTGATTTCACATGTCCAGTAATCATCCATTAGAACGGATCCTGCAGAGATCCATTGGGAAAAAAAGTTCTGCAAACACAACTTTTTTGTCCAATAATTGATTTTGGCAGGATCCGTTTTTTTTTTTTAATCTTACATTTGAATCTGATCCTGTAAGCAAAAAATGGATCTATTACAAATAAGTGAATAAATAGTAATCATATCCGGTTTCCATAGATTCCAATGTTAAATGTATCCAGCTAAAATCTGATTTTTTAAAAAAACAGACAAAAAAGTGGTGTTTGCGGAACTTGTTTCCCAACGGATCTCTGCAGGATCTCATCTAACAGATGATTACTTGACATGTGAACTTAGCCAAAGAGTGATCCTCCCTCATGTCCTTTTCAGTTGAATGCTAGCCTAATATTCCACACCTAAGTCCTTATGCTTTTCCAACAAGTTTTTTTTTTTATTTTTTTTTTTTGCAGGCAAACCTGTTCTTTTGGCAGTGACAAAAGCCGCTGCCAAACAGCTGATTTTGCTGAGCTTTTACTGCTTTTTTTGCTGTGTTTTGTGGAGCGGCTCGGATTATATGTGTTATTTGTGTATGGGACATGTTTAATGAAATTAGTTTTATTTACCAAAAACACTCAGTTTCGTTTTTTTGCATTTCCTCATTGTTTTCTATGGGTGAAAAGAATGCTGCCAAAATACTAAAAGAACTGACATGCTGCAGATCTGAAAAAAAAAAAATTCTGCAGTTTTCCAATTCAGTTAAGAAGAAAAAAACCTGTTGTGCACCTGAGATTTCTGAGACGCTGGATCTGTTGTTGTTACTGTAAAAAAAATTATTTTAATTTGCATAAGAAAATGATGCAAAAACACAACATGTGAACACGGCCTTAGGGTGCGACCGCACTTTGCTTTTTACCTGCTTGTTTGCTGCTTTTTCAACTGCAGCGTTTATTGCCAAAATGGTTGTGCTCTGCTTTTCAAGCAAAGTCTATGGGAATTTGGTTTTCTAGACCGCACGATGCAGCTCAAACTGCAGCCTTTTTGTTGATGCAGTCTAGAAAACCAAATTCCCATAGACTTTGCTTGAAAAGCAGAACACATCCATTTTGGCAATAAACGCTGCAATTGAAAAAGCAGCAAAAAAGCAGGTAAAAAGCAAAGTGCGGTCGCACCCTTAGTACAGACCTTCGTTACATTTCTTCTTGGCTCCTGTGATGATTTTGGCATGAAAAATACAACCAGAAAATAAGATATGATTTTTTTTTAAAACTAGGAAATTGAGACAATGTATTGAGTTTGTATAATGAAAATTTTGAAATTTACAGAAAGTTAAAAGGCAACAAATCTGTGTCTGATACAAGCTGCTGTCCGGGATCTGGGACTAGCAAACAGGAGTTTTCCACTCCCCCCTTATGTAAATGCATGTAGTTTTGAATAAAAAAAAAAATTGTAATAAGGTTTTATGTAACATTTTACATTGTTTGCCTTATATAGCCTCAGTGTTGCACTGAGTAATGATAACTGCAGAATGAGTAATCTGAGAATCTGTCAGTGAGCTTGATCTGACGGTCCAATAGGAGAATGTCTGATGCTATTGCTGGCTGCAGAATGAGTAATCTGAGAATCTGTCAGTGAGCTCGATCTGACGGTCCAATAGGAGAATGTCTGATGCTATTGCTGGCTGCAGAATGAGTAATCTGAGAATCTGTCAGTGAGCTCGATCTGACGGTCCAATAGGAGAATGTCTGATGCTATTGCTGGCTGCAGAATGAGTAATCTGAGAATCTGTCAGTGAGCTCGATTTGACAGTCCAATAGGAGAATGTCTGACTGTTGCTGACTGCAGAATGAGTAATCTGAGAATCTGTCAGTGAGCTCGATTTGACAGTCCAATGGGAGAATGTCTGACTGTTGCTGACTGCAGAATGAGTTATCTGAGAATCTGTCAGTGAGCTCGATTTGACAGTCCAATAGGAGAATGTCTGATTCTTACCTGTCTTTTTTTGTTTTTAGCTCATTTCAGCCAATTTCTGACCACAGACCTCATCATAGTTGAATGTGCGAGGAAACACAGAGGCTGTAAAAGCCATATGTTGGAATTTTTTTTAATGCGACTGAATAGTAGAGATTATTTTTATTCCCAAACATATGTATTTAAGTTAAAGAATAAATAAATGAAGATAGCGGTGGCCATGCCCCTGATATAGTGGACTGGGGAATGCTTCCTTATCTGCTGGATATTTCTTACCGGGACACCCTCAGAAGGTCTGTGATTTTGTGATACTTTGTCAGGAGAGGTTTCAGCTTTGTGCGGTTGTTAAATGATCGACAGCCGCAGATCAGCTCCTGGTCACTTACTATAAATGGTATTTTCATAGTATAAATATTATTGCATTTTATCCACCTGTAAGATATGTTTATATAATAAAAACCTCTATATTATTCAATCTGGTTATGAATAGACAAATATTTACAAGAATGTTTTGTAAACCACAAGGACACGATTGCTCAAAATAAGTAACAAGAACTTACAAAACTTTCAGAACTTTTGGAATCTTCAGGTCACTTTTTTTCCCTATTGTGCCACCTGGTGGACAAAAGACCACACTGCAGGTAGAAATTTGTCTTGAAACAAATACAGAGAGGAGTGGGCCCCTGAGCAAGTCATGTATCTGACTTATTTATTGAGTTTTTCTTTATATACAGAGCTCGCCTCTCAGCATAAAGGGGTCCTCCATAACATTCATATTTCCAAATACATAATATAGTGGGAGTGTTGCTATTAGACAGTCAATAATACAGGAGATGTTATGATATATGCAATAAAAAAAATCTGTGCCATTGTTTCTTCTAGTTAAATTAAATAATATATATATATATATATATATATATATATATATATAAAAAAATATATATATATATAATATATATATAATATATATATATATATATATATATATATATATATATATATATATACACATGTATATAATTTTTTAATATATATTTTTATATATGTTAATCTTTGGTATCAAGGTATACACATTCCATTCAATGGTAAATGTGCATATTTTCTGTGCGATGAAACATCGCCATCTAGTGGTGCAAATCAGATTGTGCCGCAAAACATGTTAAACGTTTCATAGCTACATAAGTTGAAAAAAGCCCTAGGTCCATCTAGTTTAACCTTCCTCCACCAATTATATATTTTGCCACTAAACCATTTATAACCAACAATACTGTGTGCACTTGAATGTCATTTTTTTTTTATGTCCGTTATACAAATTTGCAGACATGTTTTATGCATCCAGTTTGAATTGTCGATCTTTAAAGTTTAGTTTTAAGGAACATGGAGATTGGAAGAACATTAATTATTAATCTGTACATAAGGACAATTTTTGCCAAGTTTACAGCACTAAAACCATTGCAATTGATTGTGCAGAACAAATTTAAGAGGGTATTATTTAGTTTCCAAAATATTGCTAAAAAAAGGATCCATTGCTACATTTTGCCATAAAAAAATCATTGTTAAAAATTTAGATTTCATGGATTTGCAGGATGGTAATTTATGGTTATTATGGAGCTTAAAAATGATAATCAGAGCATAAATCTGGTCCAAATCTTCTGTTTCTTGTCACAAAATAACATTCTAATATAAAATTGTAGCATCCAACAGCCACCACTAGAGGGAGCTCACTACAAACTGTTTTATTCATCTGTCAATATGTTTAGCTCCCCCTAGTCGTGACTGTAAGCAACCATCTTTTTTTTTTTTTAATCTTCGCTAAATGTAATTTTATTATTTTATTACCTTATTCTGGCATGTAGTGTGTTATACATGGTCAGACACCTCTTGTTTAACCCCTTAATGGCCACGGGCAGTAAAATTACGTCCTAAGCATCATAGTGTAATCCCTGCCGGCTGCTGCCGGCAGCCAGCGAGGATCCGCGCACTTGTCCGAAGAAGAAAAGGCGAAACACATGTTGGGGTGATGGGACGTGGAATGAGTCATTGTAAGTATCGTGCAGGTTGTCATGCTTTTTATGTCTCCTATGATTAATTAGTGAATACAGCCGGGTCCGTCACTTACAATAGGGAGTAACATACACTTAGCACATCTTGCAAAATTAACAACAGGCTTTTGACTATCAGTGATCATACTAAGCATACTAAGATTGCAATCTAGGGCTGGTTTAACATGGGTGTTATACCTTAATACATGTTTTGATATGCTTTTGATTGCATAGATTAATTCTTTGTATATATGGTGTTTAAAATAGTTAATATATGTAATTAATATAATGTAATATTATATAATATATATAAACTATGTTTTTATAATTTTATATTATATTTATTTATCTTTATAACCACCCCATGTCATTACTATGAATTTTGCCCTTATATAATCATTTGCCTTAGTACCAGTATTTATAGATCACTGTTATACATATAAGAGATATATTTTTATATATTTTTTACTAAAATATATTTTTCTACTTTATAATATATTCTTTTATTTGACTCACATCTATGTCTCTGATTGTATTAATGTGGACTTCTGATTGAAATTTTATACTTGTATGATTTTTTAATAATATTCAAATAAAAATTTTATATTTTAATATTCACTTATTTCTATAGCTTCATTGATCTGAGACATTTAAATCAGACTATAGTGTGTATGGTAAAACTTATGGTTTAATTTAAAAGTACAACTCCTCCTGCAAAAAAACAAGCTCTCATATGACAAAATTGCCGGAAAGATAAAAAACGTGCGACTCTCGAAAGAGAGAAGGAAAAAAAACCAAAAACGGAAAATCGCCTGGGGTGAAAGGGTTAATTTATGAAGGAGGAACTCTAAACCCAACAAAGCCTATGTGGACAATGTAAGAACTGCCAAAAATTAGAAGGAAGAGGGACTCTGATACACTCTGTATTAGACATAAAGGAGGACCTTATACACATTCTGTTAAAAGGGTTAGGTAGTGGGACTCCTAGACTAATAAAAGCTATGCACTAAATGCAAAGGCTGACAAAAATTGAGGAAGAACTGCAAAATACTCCCTGGAAGACACATAAAGGAGGGCCTCACACTCTATGTTTCCGCTACATGCGGTATTCGATGTCACACGTACTAAAGACACGTTCACAAGCATAGTGATTAATATAGGTGTTGACTTATCCCACTAAGGACAACGTCTGCAAGGAGTTTGTATGTTCTCCCCATGTTAGCGTGCTTTTCCTCCGTGTTTCCCGGTTTCCTCCCACACTCCAAAAACATACTGATAGGGACTGTAGATGGTAAGCCCCAATGGGGACAGAGTTGCCAATGTATGTAAAGTGTAGTGGAATTAATAGCGCTATATAAGTGGATAAATATTATTTTCACACCTGCGTGTTTTCACATGGACCGTGTGTATCATTCGTCTGTTACTCTGATCCACGGGGATGAAAAGGGTCAGTAGAAGTCCGAGTCTGTGAAAAACAAGTACTGCACATATGCGACATCCACGTGACATGGATCAGAATTAAATACATTCAAAAAATTACTGACTTTTAAGTGTTAAACATGTTCAAAGATGATAGAGATAGAGACCTTTTACAGCTATAAACCAAACAAATAATTAAATAAAAAAATGACATGGGATCTCCTTTATTTTTCATGTCCAGCCAAGGTAAAATAGACAGCTTAGGGACAATATAATTTGACTGGGAAGGCCCATGGTTATTTGACCCCTTCCCAGCCTAAAAATAGCAGCCTGCAGCCGCTGCAAAAGTTGTGCATCCATTAGATGCGCTAAGTCTGACACTTCCCCCAAGTCTTCCTGATTGCCCTGGTGTGGTGGAAATCGGGATAATATTTTGGGTTTAATGTCAACTGGCATCAAGCCCAGGGGTTAGTACTGGAGAGGCATCTATCAGACACCCATATTACTAAACTAGTAATAAAAAATAAGACACATAGGAAAAAAAAATTCAATAAACACTCTCCAAAACTTTCTCTTGTTTACTATTTTGTAAAAAAAACCCCAAAAAACACAAAACAAGGCCGTGCAACTCTGCTCTAGTCCAGGAAACCCGATCTAGTCCAAAAGAGGATACCTGAAACCCCCCCACAAACATACAAGCACACAGTAATAGAACAAGACACTTACCCTTATTCACCACATTACTGATGCCACCGGTCTTAAGAGGCGCCAGGTCACATGCAGCGTGACCTGGAATTGCCTGTAAACAAAGTCTATGGAGGGCACAACAATGCTCTATAGACTTTGTTGGTCGGATTCGCTCTGGACTACATTTGATCAGCTAGGAATTTTTTTCCCTCTTGAGTAAAAAGTGATGAACAAGGGTAAGTGTCTTGTTTTATTTCTCTGTTTTGTATGTTTCTTTTCAGATATCCTTTTTTGTACTACGGCGGATTCCCTGAAGTATGGGGCTGCATGTTTTTTTTTTCTTTTAATAAAATGGTAAACGAAGGAAAGTTTTGCAGAGTGTTTATTGAAATATATTATTTTTTCGTGTGTGTGGCTTTTTTTTCAATTACTGGGTTAGCAATGGGGTTGTCTGATGCCTCTCCATTACTAACTCCGGGGCTTGATGCCAGCTGACATTATACAGCTGACATCAAGCCCAGCTAATATTACCCTGATTACCACCGCACCAGGGCAATTGGGAAGAGACATGTAAAGCTCCAGAATTGGAGCATCTAATGTGCCTCTTCTGGGGCAGCTGTGGGCTGTTATTTTTAGGATGGGTAAGGCCAAATAACCATGGACCTTCCCAGTCTGATACCAGCCCCAACGTCATTTTTTTCTTTGATTATTTATTTTGTTAAATAGCTATAATGTGCAATACAGGGTAATATTGTGGTACCGTGTCAGCCAGAAAAATCAATTGAAATACTATGTTCCAAGAATGATAAAAGTATTTTAGGAGTGATACCTTTATAGGCTAACCAGAAAAACTATATTAGCGAGCTTTCAGAGCATCAAGGCTCTGAAGAAGGAGCCTGTGTGCTCTGAAAGCTCGCTAATATAATTTTTCTGATTAGCCTATAAAGATATCTCTCCTAAAATACTTTTGTCATTCTTGGAACATAGTATTTCAGTTAATAGCTATAAAAATCTATCACAGTAATGCAAGTAACCAACATGGCAACGGTATTACCATGTATGGCAGGCAATCCCCATATGTTGATTGGCTATCTAACATGCGGGTCGTGGACTCGAGCATGGCGCCTGAGCACCAGGATACTCGATCGAATATCAAGCAGTGGCGAGCATGCCGGCGCATCACCAGTAAGCACTTCTCTGATCCCAAAGCTAAATTTACAGCTACTCTGCTCAGATGTGATGCATAATGTCCTCCATGCAGCTGCTGCTTCTGAATATGTGCTATATAGAGATAGGGGAGCAGGAATCCCCAGTGTCTGTGTGTGCTGTGTATTGCAGACATCATAGCAGCGACTCTGCACCCACCAGCTTAGAGACAACTGAAGCTGACTTGTAGAGGCTGTGTAGTGCCCCTGAAGCCATCAGGAGCTGCAAGGAACTGTATCCTGTTATAGATGCAGGGCCTATTCCTAGGGACCCAGAAGACCAGTGCCAGTAACACAAAAACACATATATAATCACTGTTTTTCCTTTCCCCACAGACTGGTGACGGGCTAGGGTTGGACCCAATGGATGGCCACCTAGGGGGGGTGGAGCCGATCCAGTCCACTAGACAACAACCAGGGGGAGGGGTCAGAGTCAGTAAGTGGAATTGAAAGGAGATGGACGTAACCATACTGACGGGAGAGTGTAACAGTGACCTTTCAGGTGCAGGCGTGTGGTTGCCGAAGGAGTATGGTGGAGTACTCTCAGAACCATAGCACTGACTAGGTGCAGAGCCCTAGGTCAGGCAAACGCTCCAGGCAGAACTGATGAAATCTGCACAGTGAGGGGACCATCCAGGACGTCACTGACCGTAAAGTCCGGGGCACCAGCAGTGACGGGTGAACCAGGGACCTGAACAGAACACCGACCCTACAGGGTTCAAACTGCCCGCCGTATGGACTAAAGACTGAGAGACTACCAGGAGGGGACCCCCCAGACGCTCCAAGCCACGGGGACCCACCAACTAGAGAGACAGGTGCAGGGGAAAGAAGCCACCAGATCACCACACCGACACTGGGACTAAAGGAACCAGAGGTGAGGACCAGCCTTCCTCCGGGTACTAGGCATCAAACCGCTGTGAGTAAAGAAAACCAGTTACACTGCAATCCCTTGTGTGGCCTACCTTCTTTCCGCACCTAACTCCATCACCTACCCCCTGGGGCCCGGCCCTACTTGAGGAGGGCCCAACATCCAGGCTGCCATTAACATCAGCCCCAGCGGTGAGACACTGTGCAGTGGCGGCTCCATCTACATAGCCGCAACCCGCAAGTGACGTCACAACAAAACCTTTATTATTATGCCCTGTACATAACCCCCTTCAAGCAACCCCCAGGGTCATGGAACCGGGCAACGGCCACCCAGTGAACTGTCCCAGTAAATATACGGCCCGGGACCGAGTACCCCACAGCCCTGGGGTGAATCAACTGCAGAGAGGAAAAATGCAGGATACAAATCCTAAGATGACCAGAGATAGTGTGATCCATCTTGTACACACAGGGCAGCTTATTTTAAAAAAAGTAAATCGGAAATGGTAGGTACAGTTACATGCAAGTGTACCGCCCCGCGCTAGGCTGCAGCCGAGCCGCTCGGATCCGGGCTCGTCGGTGGGTGGCTCGAGCGCCTCCGGACCCGGGGTCACTTTGAAAAGGGGCTGGCGCTTTGAAGGGGGTAGGTTTATGGCCGGGGCTGTGGTTTTGGTTAAGTTCGTGATGCCACCCACAGGTTGTGGTGAATGTGGACACCACCGCTGCTGTTTACTAGGCGCCCGGGGGAGATGTGGCACAGCAAAGGTGTTAACCCCTCTGTGGGTAGGGGTGATGGCCCCAGGACCCGATTGGGATGGTATGTCGATGCTTTGCGGTATAGGGCGGTGCGCGGCCCGAGGGCACAGTTGTACTCATTATGATTGATGCACAAGAGTCTCTGGTAAACCAAGATGATGGTGGTCAGTGCCCGCAGCCGGCTGCGTCTGATCCCCCACTCGGGTTGGTGGTCTCCGCCTTTCTCCTGCACCTTGTACTGTAGCTCTGGGCTGCCTGTGCTTCAGCAACGGGAGCCCGCTCCCCAGCGTTGTGTATGTCGGGAGAGCCCGTTTGCCCGCAGACGCTGGCCCGTGGGATCTCTCTGCCAAGGCGGTGGCTTTCTATCCCCCTCGGTGGGCTGTTGTCTTCAGTCGGGACTTGGGTGGGAAAGGACCTAAAGTCCAGACTTCAATCAGTTAATTAACGTGGTCCACTGGTCTCTGGACCTCGCTTCAGGGTCTGAGTACCCCCTTTGTGCTCCGGTTTCCAGTCGGTTCCCCAGTTTGGTACCGGCAGGCCACTACCCCATCCTGGTCCCTTACGATTCCACCAAGCCATCTTCCCGGCTCCTGCAGGCTGAGGCCACCGTATGCCTCCTAGTCAAAGGTGGCTGGGCTCCGACCCAGACACCTATTGTCAGACTGTCACAGGCCTATCTCACAGGCCTCACCTCCTCCACTCCTCAACACTCAAACTGATCTGTCTGTGTTTTCCTGCCTCAGGACTTGTGAACTCCTTGGTGGGCGTGTCCAACCATCTGGGCACGCCCCCTGGTATGTCCATCAAACCCTGAGGGAGGTGACTAGGGTTTTAAGGTTGGTTGATGACACCTTTTTAAGCGACAGGTGTTGTGCAAGGGCCTATCTGTGACTACCTGGCTAGTCCAGGGCGTCACACTTTGACTACAGGAAGTGGAGGTGGGGCTTTGACTACAGGAAGTGGAGGTGGGGCTTTGACTACAGGAAGTGGAGGTGGGGCTTTGACTACAGGAAGTGGAGGTGGGGCTTTGACTACAGGAAGTGGAGGTGGGGCTTTGACTACAGGAAGTGGAGGTGGGGCTTTCACTACAGGAAGTGGATGCCGACCTTTGACTCATTACAGGAAGCAAAAATGGGGCTTTAACTCTGTACATTAAAAATGGAGCCGGGGCTTTGACTCTCTGCCACTGCTCTTCTGTCTGTCAGACCTAGAGACATAAGAGAGAGGTCATTGCATGTTGGGATGTGTGGAAAGAAAGTTCCAGCACTCATCGTGCTGGTAGCATGTTGATTAATAGTTACTGCTTACTGAAGAAGTGGAAATGGTCATAGAGCATATATAAACGGTGTGGAATCAATTTTATATAAAACAAAAAAAAAATGTAACTAAAGATTCATAAGAAATAGATTTTACATTTTAAAAGCTTTCACTCATATTTCAAAAGAAGTTGTCCACTACTTTTACATTGATGGTCATTCCTTAAGGCCCTGTCACACACACAGATAAATCTGTGGCAGATCTGTGGCAGATCTGTGGCAGATCTGTGGTTGCAGTGAAATTGTGGACAATCAGTGGCAGGTTTGTGGCTGTGTACAAATGGAACAATATGTCCATGATTTCACTGCAACCACAGATCTGCCAAAGACTTATCTGTCATCAATGTCTGATCGGATCGTCTGGGAGCCGACATCCGGCACCCCCGCTGATTAGCTGTTCTCGATGCCGGCGGCTGCACCACTTATTGATAGCGGTTGTGGCCAGGTACTGTACATCTGCCTCCTGTTAATGTGAATGGGAGGTGGATATGCAGTACTCACCCGTGGCCACTATCAGTTGACAAAGCAGCTCCGGAACTGAGCATTTCTAGGCATCTACTGCCACTGAGAACAGCTGATCGGCAGTGGTGCATGGTGTCGGACCCTAGCCAATCAGACCTATCCTAAGGATCGGCCATCTAGTGGACAACCCCTTTAAGGTTAACAGCAGAGATTTCCCATTAACCTTCCTTTGTGCTCATTGCTGCCCCCTGCTGAGTAACTTCACACGTCAGTAGAAAGAAAGAGTGGGGTTTGGGAAAGATTGTTTCTATTATGACTGTGTTTGCTAACCTTTATCTGCCTTGTGAGGGATGAATGATCTTATGGTGAGATGTCCCCAGATGGGTGAGAAAAGCATCGTATTTGGATGAAGCCATTCAGATTGTGGGGGGCTGTTGATTTACATGGGCGCCGTGTGCTCGGACACCTCATATTTGGAATTTTTTTTCCCTTTAAAAAAAAAAAAATAAAACAAAAGTTCAGGTCTTTTCTTTCCCGACACATTAAGATTGGAGGAATGTTAAAATTCTCTTCTGACCTTAGTCTAGGGTACCAATTAATATCGTATCTGTCTGACTCCGGAGAGGATACAAATTTTATGCTCCATTAGATACTACATTAATGTAACAATTCAAACATTATTAATAGGTGGAGGTAAAAGTTGCATTTCTACGGCCTCATTAATTTTGCAGTTTATTAATGATGACTCATTCTAAGGGTTTAATTTAAAAAGAGATCTGGCGACCAGGTAACGGCAAATGACTTTCCCTGCGCCTCCTGCTGATTTATAACCGCGGCTTCAAGTTTGGAGAACTTCTTAAAAATAAGGAAAGTAAAAGCTGACTGTCGACTTCTCAATTATAGCAGCCATGATCTGATTTCCCTGCTCTATCAGGCCATTGATTTATTTATTTTTAATTTTACTGATCCATAGAAAAAATAATATCTTATAATGAAAAGATAATTGGTGCATAAAAAACGCAAAATGTATCTGTTGCAGGGCAGTCAACGGAACTGTATATTTTTTCTGGACAGCTAATCAAAGAAAATCATGGCCAGACAATATTTTTATTGACAAGTTAAAAACCATAATACTGTACATCATCAAATACGATAGATGTATATATATATACATATATATATATATACACTGTATATATGATATACATACACACAGTATATATATATATATCTATATACCTCCTGCACCAAGGTATATATATATACCAATACGACCATATATATTCCATATATACATGGAATATATATATATATATATATATATATATATATATATATATATATATATATATATATATATATATATATATATATATATATATATATATATATATATATATATATATATATATATATATATATATATATATATATATATATATATATATATATATATATTCCATGTATATATGGAATATATATGGTCGTATTGGTCCAATTGGTCCGAATTGGTCGTATATTGTTATGCTGTTGGCAGTCCTCCATGTCAGGGGTGCTGATGCTCTTATGCTGATCCCTTGCTCTCTCCAGCTTCTGTTCCTTCCTCCGGGGCCCACACATGTGCAGCATAGCTCACCGAAGTATGCTTAGGGTGTGGTTGTGCTTCTCTCCCTTGTCTTAAAAGGCCAGTGCAATCTGACCTGGAAGTGCCTCTCAGCCATAGGCTGAGGCACAGTGTATTTAAGGCACCCTCCCCCATAAGAAGGTGCCTGTATAATGTCTCTTAGTTAGTTGCTCTTTTAGCTAGTTGTCAGGTCTTCCTAGCTTTTGAGTTTGATTACTCATTATTTACCTGTACTTGTGTTGTGTTCTATTTCTGTCCAGTCTCTCGCTGTGCCTTCCTGTCAGTACCCGCTTGTCCCTGCCAGCATTTGTTTATTCCGCGGTACCTACCAGAACCTGCGTCCATCAATAGTCAGTCATTTGCATCATTTGACGATTGGGGGTGCAGAGAGCTGTTCATGACATTTACCTTATATGTAAAATATTTTTTTTTTCTGGCACCTATTTT
Organism: Anomaloglossus baeobatrachus; assembly: GCF_048569485.1. Taxonomy (NCBI): domain Eukaryota; kingdom Metazoa; phylum Chordata; class Amphibia; order Anura; family Aromobatidae; genus Anomaloglossus; species Anomaloglossus baeobatrachus. The sequence continues at coordinate 24,967,367 of NC_134359.1, forward strand.
GCTTTGAGCTCCTTTTTACTCTCTCCTTTGTGAAACTCTCCACTCACAATTGTTACCACTGTCACTGAGCACGAGCACACACACACACACACACACACACCCCTATTCATTTTTCTCACATATTATATATATATATAATGTGTATATAAAATAGGCCAATATATTTAAAAAAAAAATTATATATAAGTGAGGAAAATGAATAGATTTGTTATATGCCTGTATATCTGTCAGATAGGTATTTTACATTATATATATAATAATTATAATATAATAATTTTATTCATTTATATAGCGCTATGAATTCCACAACGCTAGAGTTATTTATATATATATATATATATATATATATATATATATATATATATATAAACTCTAGCGTTGTGGAATTCATAGCGCTATATAAATGAATAAAATTATTATATTGTAATATATATATATATATATATATATATATATATATATATATATATATATATATATATATATATATATTATATATATATTTATATTTATTATCTCACACTATAATGAAAAAGACATGGATCGCACATCCCAATCATATCGGGCTGCGCCTTTGCAGATATTAACATCATTTTATACCTTTTACCATTGTTTCCCTGATTCTCCTCTCCTTTTTTGGGGGCCTCTTTTCACTTTCTCATTTACTTATACCATTTGCATTAATGCTGATTGAAGCCATCTAGTGGCCCTTTATGGCATTACAGTCTGATATTCCTCCACAATATCAGCTTTTCCCTTCATTATTCTCTCTGCCGGCATTTTGCCATTTAGGTGCTATTTATTGACAGCAGGTTTCCAACATGACTTTTTATAGTTTATGGGCAACTTAAAAAAAAAAAAAAAAAAAAAAAAAAATCGCACACATTGGTAAACCATAATAAATCATTTGATATATCTAATGTCCATAACTCTGATATGAGACTTTGGCTGCAGTCACTGTAAAATCATGAGAATTACAGTCACAATAATCTGTATATGCTTCTTCAGGTTCAAAAAGGACTTTTTTTTTTTTTTTTACAGATAGGGTAAAAAAAAAGTTCCCTATATTTACGAACTGTTCTGGAATTTCTGGACGGTTGTCTCTGATCTTAGTCTTCTGTTTGACTTTCCCCCTCTTTATCTGCTTTTATTTATATACATAAATACACTGTATATATATATATATATATATATATATATATATATATATTTATTATATATAATATATATATGAATAAACATTTGTTATTTTGATTTTGTACGGTTGTAGGTTTTCTATTTCCTTAATGGAGCCTTTAATAACGTGGCTCATTGTAGATTATCACAGTGGTATGAAACGACAAGATTGATTACGCCATCCAGTATATATCATGGAGCTCATTTTAGGAATGGGCATGCCATAGATATCAATCTAGTGATACAGGTGATTCTGTCCTACATACTTCACCCACAGTATCTCGCACTGCACGCTGGGCAGACAATCCCCAAAGGTCTTAATGCTCCAGTTACCTTGTGTCACTTTAGGTATGGGGAAGTACTAAGCGAGCAGCAAAAGGTAAGGGAAGGAGGATATGGTGACCCCTGACCAAACCAACTGCTGATCCCTGGAGTCCCTTACCACTCAGTTTAGGTTCTGCACCTATGCACCGAGCCGGATACCTGACCCTAGGTATCCCTAGTGCTAGACCCTAAATAGGGAACGGATGGGATGAGCCTTTTGTCAACCCCACTAAACACCAAAGGAAGACATAAGGAGGAAAAGTATGAACTACTTAACCACAGGTGACTGAGGCAGGATTTCACCAACAATACTACAGATGAGAGCAAGCCACCTGCTTGCAACCAGAGCTTCAATTAACTGAATAATAGCACCAGTCAAGGGAGGAAGGGAGTATTTAAGCACAAAAATACAACTGATGATCAGCAGCAGGACAGAGGTTTAGCTCCCCTGATTCCTAAAGGGGAATAGATGAAAATCCAGCAGGAAAGCTACCTATTACAATGAATACTAACAGCAGGAACAATAGAAAGACAGGGAGCATTCTGTGCAGCCAAACACTGTGACCTTCTACTGCCAGAAACCACATGACTGACTGTCACCTGTGACACCTTGCAAATTTTAACTGCATGTAGTGCAATATCACTCCAATCACCTCCATGTCCGATCCCTCAGGACAACCTCTAAATCCTACACAATGGAGATCAGGGCCAATTATTCTACTCCTCTGTAAGGGGGGAGCAGGCATATTGGGACCCCACATTCCCAGATCTCAGCAATCCCATCTGCAGGAATCTGAGCCGGTCCTCACTATTCCGGAATTCTCCTGCACTCTGAAGTCTAAACAAAGGCTGAATACTATCTAGACGTCGCTCCTCCATCCCTCTAAATCCTAACTGGTAGCATACTTCGTAACATAATACAATGCAAAGCAAATATTCCAGCATAAAACTTTACAGCACTTTACACTGCACAGTCTGAGGATCAATGGGGGCAACCTGGCAGCACAAATTAGATCCAAAATATCAGCATAATTCCCATCTTCGGTGCATAGCGGTATCTCAGCCATAAGGTGTCCTGATTAGAAAAGTGAAAAATAGAAAGCTGCACTCTGGAGCACCAAAGCATGCAAACATTAAATTTGGGAATGATGGATCTGCATTCATTGCAGGCTTTCAGCCCTGAAAGAGGCATATTAGGTTAGCTACCAAGATAAGAGATACACCTTGTCGCTGGCTGCTGGGCTCTCATAAACTGGACACTTTGCTCTAAGTGTGATGGGGGGACAAAGCTAACATAGGGACCCCCAAGCTGACCCTAAAAGGGTGCTTTACACGCTGCGACATCACTAACAATATATCGTTGGGGCCACGGTGTTTGTGAAGCACATCCGACATCGTTAGCGACATCGCAGCGTGACAGCTAGGAGCGGCAATCGCAAAAATGACAAAAATCGTTGATCGTTGACACGTTGCTCCAAATCATAATGTCATTGGTGTTTCAGTCCGCAGGTTGTTAGTCGTTCCTGCGGCACCACACATTGCTGTGTGTGACACCGCAGGAACGACGAACATCATCTTACCTGCGTCCATCGGAAATGAGGAAGGAAGGAGGTGGGCGGCATGTTCCGGCCGCTCATCTCCTCCCCTCCTCTTCTATTGGGCGGCCGTTTTGTGACGCCGCAGTGATGTCGCTGTGAAGCCGAACGCACCTCCCCATTGAAGGAGGGATTGTTCGGCAGCAACAGCGACGTCGCAGAGCAGGTATGTGCGTGTGACGCTGCCGTAGCGATATTGCTCGCTACGGCAGCGATCACCACATGTCGCACGAACAACGAGTGCTATTGCTCGCGACATCGCTACCAATCGCTAGCGATGTCGCAGCATGTAAAGCACCCTTAAGACTGGGGACTTAATGGTAGATTTGAAGGTAGTCAGGGTCGAGCCTTCAACGTGGCCCTGTCACCTATCCTGGCCCTGATGACAAAGTCCCCTCCACCCAGGGGACTGACTGGGACGGAGATCCCAAAAACCCACAAACACAGAACAAGAGACGGGGGTAAACCAAAACACACACACACACACACACACACACACACACACACACACACACACACACACGCACACACCTAAAACCTGCACCAGGGAAGAACCAAAGCTGCACGGGTAAGGGTAAGAAAAAGGATGTAGTAGAAATGACTAACTACAAACACAGCAGATAACAACAGGCACGTCCTCTCTGCTCCTGGGCTAGCGCCAACTGAGTTGAATATCCAGCAACCTCTCCAGGAAGCAGAGGGATATATACAGGCTGGAAATGAGCAACTGCCAGCAGAGGAGTAAGTTTGCTGCAGCACCAGAGAAGAAGTTAACTCTTAAGTGCCCCAAAAAAACCAACACCATTTAAATGTGCATGGTCTTAGATGGTGATAGAGAAAGCGGATCTTGAGCTTGTCCTTATGCATGTGACACTAAGTATCAAAAGTTTTCTATTACTATTTGTTGGACTTGTAATAATGCAGATCCAAAAGTCCCTTATTAATTGTGAAGCTGTTTATTGTATTTACTGTTTGCACCTGTTCACATTTGTCTCTTAGGATGTGGTCAGTTTTTTATTTCACCTATTTAAAAAGTGAACTTATTTGACTAGAATTGAACTCTCCTTTAATCTTAGACAATGTCATATTCTTCAGAATAAAGATTATTTTTTTTCCTGCTCACTCGCATGAATTCAGCAAAATGGTGGACGAAGAATAGATTGCCAGGCAAACGGCTATAAAAATACCACTCACCCATCCCATTGTCTCTGAAGGACAATGTCTGGTCCTCAGCACCTCCTCTTCTCCTCTTTCACTGTTGCACACATTCTCTTCATCCTCTTTTCTCCAGGCTGCGAAGAACTTTCTTTTGACATCACTGTCTTACCATCATGTTGAGTCGATGTTTGTCTCCCGAGTGAAATTATTGTGTGCGGTGACATCAGAAGCCACAGCCGAGATTGAAGAATGTGACGAAAATAAGGGCTGTAGAACAGATAAGCAGTGTGTGAGAGTGCAGATATTCCAGCTGCAGTGTCTCCTCCTGTCCACTAGAGGGATGTCTGCGCAGTCTTCGAGGAGGATTATGTGAGGAGCAAGAGAGAGGAGGAGGAAAGGAGACGGTAACAGAGCAAGAGGGATCCTGAAGTATGGTGGCCGACTTTCCCTGCGTTGGTCCAAGATTCCAGGACTGCTTGAGACAGCCTGCTGATTGCTGTGCGAATAGAGGCCACGCAGCTAAGTGCCAGCATTCATAGACTGTTGCCACAGAGAAAAGAAACTATGATCACAGCTGTTTTACTGGTTACCTTAGACTTTCCATTGAACTGCTCATTCTATCCTGAGGTGATCCATTCCTGAGGTGATTCCCACTTGGTAGCTGATCCTTCCTTGAAGTGACCTGACCCTGTGATTGCCCCTGCCTTATGGACTTGCTACTGAGCTGAAAGCTGCTTGGAGTTCCTCTTTGTACCTGAAACTTCCCTGGATCCATCCATTGGTACTGTAAGTCCTGAGCTCGGGCCCTGGATTTCCCCTTTATACCTGAGACTTCCCTGGATCCATCCATCAGTACTGTAAGTCCTGATCTCGGGCCCTGCGCATATTTTTCTATATTTGCAGGTAAAGTGTGCACACAAGTGGTAGTGGTTTTGGTACCAAAATAGTTAAGGTACGCTGCAGTCACTTACACAAAACTGAACTAGAGCTACTGTTGTCCTGCTGCTATCAAGTATTTAATCCAGTAATTTACTATTGTGCACATGTATGAGAAGAGAACTAAGGAAATAGAGGCATAAATAAGATTGTTAATCACTGTGCTAGTCCAGAGAAGGGTCCTAGATACACTCAGGACTCTTTATTAGCTTATAAGCGCTGTTCTAGCATTGTTTGGGGGTTCTCCTATTAGGTAAATTGTGTTCTGTTAGTTCCTGAGATATTGGAAGGAGTCTCTAGACCAGCACACTGATCCTGGCTTTCTGAGCCGAGTGTATGTACATTTGTTTTGCGGTAATTCTCAACTGTGATCCCAGTTGAATTTCACACTTCCCAGATCCATTTATAAAGAAAAAGTTTGCACTCAGCCCTAGTCTGGTCTCGTTCTTCATTCGTGACCCGCTGTATCCTGGACCCATCCTCTCAGTTCCACAGAGGAGTCAGTTGTTTCTTTTTTCCCCTTTCTTATCTCCTACATTTATTATGCTTTGGTACTTTGAGAACAAAATGAGGAACATTCAATTCATAGAGAATAACTTTGTTGCAAATCAAAATTTTCTCCCAAATCCGTGCAATTTGGCAAATTCTATCACTTCTAGTCCTCATCCCTGTAAACTCTCCGGTGACTCCAGCCTCAAGAAAAATCTTTTTTTCTTCTCCTTTCCGATGTGTAACTTTTTGTTGTTTAGCTGAGTTTATTCTGCCATCTTCTGGTAGGATGTGGAATTGCAGTTTTAAGTTTTGCTTAGTTTGATGCAACACGGGTTAAGCGCAGCCGGTGACACATAAAAGTCTTCAGTCGCACCTCAGGCGCTTTTTCCGTTTTTTATCAGAAAGGGAATAAAAAGGCATTGATTTTTGTAAGACTGGACGTGGAGAAGGTTCGGCCCTAGGGCCAAACATTGCACTTCTCCTCGGGAAGTCGTCAGATCTCGGATTCTTTGTATCGTCATTGAACAATTCCGTAATTGAAAACTCAGCAATCTGGATAAATGTCCAAGGTGTTCGGGGAATATCTCTATTTGTGGGCTCCGTTCTCTGTTGTTCGGTGCCGCAGATACGTCCTCCCGTCATTCCTTTATTGGAGACTTTACTTGTGGCAGATTTTATAAAAGTAAATAAAAAAATAAAACAATCAGTAGAGAAAACTGAAAACTAAATATTAGTAACCGACCTTTTTCTATTGTAGGGGCCGATAGATTGATTAATTTGGCAAATGTATAAGAACGACACCCTAAAGATCAACCCATCTCCTTTCATAAAAAATATTTTTAATCAGTTCTTAAAATATAAAATACAGAAGGGATTTTAAGATGTATTTTTATTTTTTGTGGGGGCAGTTTTCATTTTAACCCCTTCACTCCGGGCGGTTTTCTGTTTTTCTGGTTTTTTTTTTTCTCCTCTCCTTCCAAGAGCCGTAACTTTTTTAATTTTCCATGAATTTTGCCATATGAGGATTTGTTTTCTTGCGGGACGAGTTGTACTTTTAAATTAAACCATAAGTTTTACCATATAGTGTACTGGAAAACAGGAAAAAAAATTCCAAATGCGGAAAAACGGCAAAAAAAAGTGCAACTGCAGGATTGTTTTGGGGATATTTTATTCACAGTGTTCATTATATGATAAAACTGATGAATCGGTGTGATGCTTCAGGTCGGTACGAGTTAGGAGACACCAAACATGTATAGGTTTACTTTTATCTAAGGTAGGGGTCTCAAACTCGGCTGAGTATAAGGGCCGCACAGAGAAAACAAAATTATTTGGGGGACCGCATTCTTTGCTGGACCCAGTGACATTTTTAGTGATGGCATATTTTTTTCTATGCACCTTTGGATCATGTTTTCTTGAACATTTTTCGCTCGTTTATTATAATAAATGTGTAATTTTTTATTTGTTTATATATAAAAAGTATTTTTTAATGGAGAAAATAAAATAATTGTTTATTTTCATTTTTTTTTTTTTTTTTACATTTTATCCCTTTCTTGTAAGTAATATCATTTTACAATTACCACCATGTAGTAATTTTGGCCAACATTTTGTAGTAATATTTCCATCCTGGTCCTCATCTTTTAGTAATGGGGACCATCCTGTAGTAATGTGCCCACATTGTCATCTGTAGTAATGTGCCCATATTGTCTCCTGTAGTAATAATGTGCTCATATTGTCCTCTGTGGTAATAATGTGCCCATATGTCCCCCGTAGTAATGTGCCCATATTGTCTCCTGTGGAAATAATGTGCCCATATTGTCCCCATCTTGTAGTAATGTCCCATATTATCCCCTTGTAGTAATGTCCCATATTATCCCCCTTTGTAGTAATGTCCCATATTATCCCCTTGTAGTAATGTCCCATATTGTCCCCATCTTGTAGTAATGTCCCATATTGTCCCCATCTTGTAGTAATATCAGTATATTGCCCTATTATAGTAATGTCCCATATTGTCCCCTTGTAGTACTATCAGTATCTTTCCCTATTGTAGTAATGTCCCATATTGTCCCCTTGTAGTAATATCCCCTGTTATGACATTGTTCACATACAAAAAAAAAAAGAAGAAGATTCTCACCTTTCCTCCGTTCCCTTGGTGTCTTGCAGCCCGCAGGCACCTAGACACCATGAGGGCCGTGGTGATTGCTGTCTGATACACGGTGCCGCCACCATCAGCGCCTTCCTTCTGGGGAACGATTTACGGCACTGCTGCTCTCCTCACATCCTTACTAATGGCAGCTGCGCCGGCCAATCAGAATACACCCACGTTAGCTGCTAGCCTTTGACTGGCCAGCGCGGCTGCCATTAGTAAAGCTGTGTAGAGGTGTGCTGCTCTGTGCGGTGCCGCAAGTTATAGTCATCTGAAGGAAAGTGCTGACAGCGGCGGCCCCATGTATGTACTGGGTGCAATTGTCATGGAGTCTAGGTGTATGCAGGCCGCAAGAAACAGCCTCAGGGGTCGCGTGTTTGAGACCTCCGATCTAAGAGGTTAAAAAAAATTCAGAAGTTTGTTTGTCCAAAACAGTGGCTCACTTTTTAAGCCACTTCCACGACCTGTAGTGTTCTCATTTTTTGGGCTATGCGGCTCAATAATGGCTTATTTTTTGTGTCTTGAGATGACATTTTTAAGGGTTCCATTTTTGTGAACATGCTACGTTTTGATTGCCTGTTATTGCATTTTGCATATTGCAAATTTGCGACTACTAAAAAACGTTTTGGCGTTTGGAATTTTTTGCCACTACGCCATTTACCGATCAGAATAATTGATAGATCGGGCATTTCTGAACGTGCCAATACCAAATGTGTGTATATTTTTTTTACCCTTTAATTTTCAATGGGGGGTGATTTGATCTTTTTGTTTTTTTTCAGTTTAATTTTTTAAAACTTTTTTACTTTTTTTTATGTTACTAATCTTCCTAGGGGATATTAAAGATCATCAGTCTGATCACTAATTTATTTCTGTTGATCAGAGTTGCACAGCTCTGATCCGGAGAAATGCTGCATTCCTGTTACAGCTGCTGCTCTGTCGGCTCTAACAGGAATTATGTCATGATAGTGACAGGAATTATCACATAACCCGTCGCTACCATGCCAGCCATCGCGTCACGGGGCCTCCAATGGCGGCGGGGAAAGGCGATTTCCCCTCTGTGGTTATTTAAATCGCACTGTCACATTTTAACAGCGCGATCTAAGGGGTTAACAGACATGGGTGGATCGCGGATCCACTTGCGCAGCACACATGTCTGCTGTTCAAATCAATATCCAGCCGTCGAGGCGAGGAACAGAAGTCTGGAGAAACCAGGGTCAGCGCTGGGAATATTCAGCCTTTACAGAAACTTCACATATTTGTCAAATTAAAGTTTTAAAACTTATGAAATGTTTATTAATTGAACTTCAGTAGAGTGAAAAGCCCCAAAGTAGCAAAATGGGAAAATTAAAATTTGTGTCAGTCTCAAAGCTTTTGGCCACAACTGTAGACAAAGATCTGTGAGGCTAAGGCTATGTGCGCACGTTGCGTCGGTGTACCTGCAGTTTATTCTGCACGTTTTCCTTCCCTTGGTTTTTGACCAAATGGCTTTTGACAATTTTTTAGCGCTAAAAACGCATGCGTTTTTACCGCGTTTTTAGTGCGTTTTTAGCGCTTTTTACCTGCGTTTTCACCTGCGTTTCTGCAGATGCGTTTTTGAGATCAAGACACTGAGAAATAAAGTTGAATTAGTCAAAAAGAATGAAAAAAGAGAAAAAAAGTATAAAATTAACTTTTAATAAAATTATATGGGAAATTATCAATTTTAATGTAATAATAGTGGTTATGCACATTTTAACAGAAAAATAGCTAAAGTTTATTATTTTTTAACATTTAAATTTTCGGTTATTGTGTGTGGAAAGGAACATTAGAACCCATTAATTTTTGGCCAGAAAAGCATGCGTTTTTGGAGCCAAAAACGCAGTTGAAAAGCAGGTAAAAAGCATGAAAAACGCAGGAATTGTGATTTTGGTTGCTTTTTGCCATTTCTCATTGACTCCAATGTTAAGGAAACGCTGCAGAAATGGCAAAAACAACTGACATGCTGCTTCTTTTTCAGCATGGTTTTTGACCACAAATATGCAAATTAAATGCTGCTGAACAAAAAGCAAAGTGCAGACAGGATTTCTGCTTTTCCCATAGACTTTGCTGGAAATCAAAAACGCATGCGTTTTTGCGCAAAAACGCTGCTGCCAAAAACGCTGCAGAAACGCGGTAAAAAACGCAACGTGCGAACATAGCCTAAGAGCCTGTGCACATTTTGCGGCTATGTTGCGTTTTTGTCACTTTATTTCTTCCTGGATTTGTAACAAAACCTGAAGCATTTGCTAGTCCCAGCAAAGTGAATGAGATTCCTGAAGACTCGTGCACACGTTGCTTATTTTTTACTTGCAGATTTGCAGCAGAATTAATTCTGCAGCATGTCAACTCTAGCAGACATTTTGCTGCAGATTTCTCTTATACTAATGGGGATAAAATCTGCACCAAAAGTCCATATGAAAAGCGCATTAAATCCACACCTATTTTATGCAGTTTTTCCTGCCAAGAGACGCAGAAATTGTGCAGAAATTTCTGTTGCAAAAATCTAACATGTGCACATACCCTAACAATCCAGACTCCAGGCTGATACATTCTATAAATATTGACACATTGTAGCAAAACATCCTGTTCTGAACAACAAAGATAACAGGCAAATACTTTATATCTGTACAATTATTTGTCAATTTACACACATCTATTACATTTTATTTCCTAGCAAGTGATGATGATGCTTTTCTATGCATCTATAGAGTCCATGTATATACCGTAGTGAGTGTGCTCATGTGTGATGGTGAAAATGCAGCCAGCTTCCTATTCTGTTTGTATGTGAATATAAGTAGTGAGTGTGCATGTGACTCTCTGCAGTCAGTATGCGTCTGTGATTGTGACTCTGTGCAGTGAGTGTGCATGTGTGTATGTGACTGTCTGCAGTCAGTGTGTGTGTGTGTGTGATTGTGACTCTGCAGTGAGTGTGCATGTGTCTGTCTGCAGTCAGTGTGCATGTGTGTATGTGTCGCGGGCGGGGAGGAGGGTGCCGGCACCGCGCTCACCCCTCTGCTCGGGTCCGGCTGCTGCTGCTCAGTGGTGGCTCGAGCGGTGGGCCGGATCCCGGGGACTCTAGCGGCGCTCCTCGCCCGTGAGTGAAAGGGGGTTGTTGGGTGTGGGGATTGTTTATTGTCCGTGACGCCACCCACGGTTGTGGTGATTTGTAGCACCACCGCTGCTCAATATGGGGATCCCGGGAGTGGTGATGCGGAGCAGCCAGGTGTTGTGTTGCCCCTCCGTGGGTAGGGGTTGGTGATCCCGGGGCCCAGTGATGGTGTGGAAGGGTGCAGGGCCTGGTGGGCGCAGGGACGCGGGGGCAGCGCTGTGCCTTGCGGCACTGTGGTACTCACTCAGCCTGAGACGTTGACACAGTTTTACGGTAAACCACACGGCTGGAAAGACGGTTCCCACGGACGGCTGCACTTGCTCTCCCAGCAGGTAACAGTGATGTCCCTCTGACCTGCACCTGATGTTTCTAAGTTGGTAGCGATAGGTTCCCACCGGTAACCCGCTCCCCGGCTTGGATATGGGCCGGAGGAGCCCTACTTTGCCCGCAGACGCTGGCCCCGAGGAACTGGTGCCCTGGCGGTGGCGGTGTTCCTCCTTAATGGTTGGACTGTTGCCTTCAATCGGGACTTGGTTGTTTGGAGACAGACGTCCCCTTCACCGACGGATTTGGCAAATTATGGCGACTCCTAGCCTTGCCGGGGTCCGAGAGGCCCCTGCCCTGGTGCTGACTGTCCTTCGTATACTGCTCCAAACCGCCGGGCCACTACCCGTCCGCGGTCCTTCCAGCAACCTCCGAGCAGTCCCCCTCCAGACAATCACCGCCGTTGCTGACACTGTCCTGCACACAGCCGGACCAACTTCAGGCTTTACTACTCTCACTTTTACTCCTTTTCTTCTTTGCTCCACTACCACTTCACTTTCCCTTCACTTAGCTCCTCTACCACTTCACTGTTTACTCCTTCTTGTCCAAACCCTAACTGCCTGGTTCTTCCCGCCTCCAGGGCTGTGTACTCCTCGGTGGGCGGAGCCAACCACCTGGCCCACCCCCTGGTGTGAACATCAGCCCCTGGAGGAAGGCAACAAGGATTTTGGTAGCTTTGGTGTTCCTAACTGGGATGTAGGGTGTGGTGGTGTGATGACCTGTGACCCCTGGCTTGCCCAGGGCGTCACATATGTGACTGTCTGCAGTCAGTGTGCATGTGACTCTGCAGTCAGTATGCGTGTGTGATTGTGACTCTGCAGTGAGTGTGCATGTATCTGTCTGCAGTCAGTGTGCATGTGACTCTCTGCAGTCACTATGCGTGTGTGATTGTGACTCTGCAGTGAGTGTGCATGTGTCTGTCTGCAATCAGTGTGCATGTGTCTGTCTGCAGTGAGCTTGCATATTTGTGCATGTGAGTATTTTCTCTAAGAGAGCAGATGTGTAGTTAGTGTACATGTGTGCGCGATTATATGTATAACTGTATGTGAGTGAATGTATGTATATTTGTATTCTGCCTATATACATGCATATATACACACACACACACACGTTCAGGACAGGAGGATAATAAAAATAATATATTTTTTTCACTTATCTAGCGCCATTTTTTCTGCAGAGCTTTACATACACTGGCAACACTGTCCCCATTGGGGCTCACAATCTAAATTCCCTATCAGTATGTCTTTGGAATGTGGGGGGAAAACAGAGAAACCCACGCAAACACGGGGAGAACATACAAACTCCTTGCAGATGTAATCTGTGGTGGGATTTGAACCCAAGACCCCAGCGCTGCAAGGCTGCAGTGCTAACCACTGAGCCACCACAAGACTGTGGTGCTTCCCCTGAGCCACCATGCTCCTTTGCATTGGGCACGTCTGCGGTTTGGTATGGGGGTTTTTTTTTTGGACACTCGTTTTGACACATTTTAAGATCATTATTTTTGTAATACATGATAATACGCTAATTATTTAAACTTCCCTAATGATCATTTTCCAATACTGGAGTAAAGACACTTTCTTCTTTGCACTGAACTGAAAACCACTTACCATTAGGTTCTACAACAAAATCCAATGGGGCGCTGTCCCCCTGCTGGTGACAAGTGGTAACACCACCTGGGAACTCTGCAATTCTCCCACTTTGATGTAGAACTGTTTTTTTTGGTTTTAATGGTTTCTGCCGTTGTCAGAGAGCGATCTATCCACTGCACTTGATTTAATTGCAAAAAAAAAAAAAAAAAATCCAAAAGCAACCATCAGCCTTAAAGACGGAATAATCAACGTGAGCCATTAATGATGGGCAGAAAGTTACTTTATTGTTTCGGGTAAATCCGTGCAGCAGATCCCTGTGATCTCCACACTTCTCTTCTCCGCTCTTGTCTGTCATGTATCCGGGGCCGGATCACACGGAGCTGGACGTGTCATCCTTAAGCCCGCTTTACACGCTGCAATGTATCTTACAATGTGTCGGCGGGGTCACGTCGTAAGTGACGCACATCCGGCATCGTAAGTTACATTGCAGTGTATGACAGGTACGTGCGATTGAGATTGAATGGTAAAATGTTCATCGCACGCACGTCGTTCATTCCTCATGGATTGAACGTCAGGTTGTTCATCGTACCCGGGGTAGCACACATCGCAGTGTGTGACACCCAGGAACGATGAACAGATCTTACCTGCGTCCTGCGGCTCCTGGCCAGCAATGCGGAAGGAAGGAGGTGGGCGGGATGTTTACGTCCCGCTCAGCTCCGCCCCTCCGCTTCTATTGTCCGGCTGCCGCGTGATGTCGATGTGATGCTGAACGTCCCTCCCACTCCAGGAAGTGGACGTTCGCCGCCCACATCGAGGTCGTATGGACGGGTAAGTACGTGTGACGGGGGTTAATCGTATGTGCGGCACGTTCAACAAATTGAACGTGCCACACATACGATGGGGGCGTTGCAAATCGCATACGATATCGTATGCGAAATTGCAACGTGTAAAGCAGGCTTTAGATCCCATTACTGTAAATGACAATAGTATAGCAGAGCGAGCAAACCTCCCGTGCATCTCAATGGGGTATTCCTTAAAGTCAGGCGCGTATGAAGCATTGGTGCAACACGTGCAGCCGCACAGGAGCCCAGGAGGTCAGGGGCCACATCTACCTACAAAGCAAGTGGAATTGTGCATTATGATGGGTTTTTGGAATGCAAAGGGCCCAGGTAATGTTCTTGCACGGGGGTCTCTTCTATGTCCCCCAGTGCTTAAAGTAAAAAGACAGAACGCCCCATGGACTGTGATGACAGCGAGCCGCAACCAGGACCAACTCATGTGTCCGATGACAATTCCATACAAAACTATAGGATCAGTCCTGGCCACAGTCTGGTTGTCAGTTCTTCCAAGTAAATTCTTATTTCTTGGAGGGATCATTACGTCTGTTCATCCTGAGGCCCCTGATTCATGAGTAGAAGGGAAGAATGACAGTGAACACTGACACTGGGGTAGAGAGCAGGAGCATGTAACTTTGCTTTACATTCCAGTTTAGGCTCCATTCGGATCCTTGAGACCTGGTATTGTGACAACCACTAAGGACACTAACGTCCAGTCTCAGTGGTTGTTGTTGTCACTCATCATGATCATAGGTTTTATCAATTTAAATTTGAGAAAAAAAAATATATTCAACTTTATCTTTCTCCTTTTTATGAGTAACTAACTGTAGTAGCCGGCATAGCCCGGGATAGTAACTAAGTGTCTCTCCCACTATCTCTCTCTCTCTGTGTCTCTCTCTCCCTGTCTCTCTCTCTGTCTGTCTCTCTCTGTGTGTCTCTCTGCCTCTGTCCCTCTGTCACTGTCCCTCTCTCTGTCTCTCTCTCTGTCTCTCTCTCTGTCTCTCTCTCTGTCTCTCTCTCTGTCTCTCTCTCTGTCTCTCTCTCTGTCTCTCTCTCTGTCTCTCTCTCTGTCTCTCTCTCTCTCTCTGTCTCTTGCTCTGTCTCTGTGCCTCTGTCCCTCTCTGTCTCTCTCCATCTACGCCTGTCTCGCTCTCTGCCTGTCTCTGTCTGTCTCCCTCTCTATCTCGCTCCGTCTCGCTCTCTGTCACAGTTTCTGTCTCTCTCTGTCTCTCTGGCGCTTTCTCTGTCTGTTCTCCTCTCTATCTCTGCCTCTATGTCACTCTGTCTCTCTTTCTGTGTCTCTCAGTCTTTGTCCCTCTCTATCTCTCTGCCTCTCTGGCTATCTGTCTCTGTCTGTCTGCCTCTCTTTGTGTGTCTCTCTCTTTCTCTCTCTGCCTCTCTGTCACTGTCTCTCTCTGTCTGTCGCCCTCACTTTGTCTCTCTCTGTCTCTGTCTCTCTCTCTCTCTCTCTGCCTGTCTCTCTCTCTCTTTGTCTGTCTCTATCTCTCTCCGTCTGTCTCTCTGTCATTCTGTCTGTCTGACTGTTACTCTGTCTGTCACTCTCTGCCTGTCTGTCTCTCTCCCTCTGTCTCTCTGTGTCAGTTGGTCACTCTCTCTCTCTCTCTCTCTCAGTCTTTGTCTCTATCAGTCTCTCCACACATATATTACCTCACACAAAAGCTTCTTATACTAACAATGTCCTTTGTTGCCCATAGCAACCAATCACAGCTCCTATTAATGACCTGTAGCTGCCAGCTCTATTGACTTTAATGTAAGCAGGTATTTTGGTGAATAACTGTAAAGGGCGGGATTAAATTTTCCCCTCAAAACATAGTCTATGACGTTCCCTGAGTCACATGAGGCGTCTGTGCAATATTTTCTGATTGTAAATGTGACGGTGCGGAATCCTTTAGCAGACATACACACACACACACACACACATACATACATACATACATACATACATTGATACATACATACACACACACACACACACACACACACACACACACACACACACACACACACACACACACACACACACCTTTATATATTAGATATCAGAGCAGTGAGATTTGGTGATTTGCTGCCATCTTCTCTATTGAAGAGACCTTTCATCCTGAGCTTGCTGATTCATGTCTGATTTTCCCATTTGTCTTCCAGCCACTTTTTTTTTTTTTGTTGAACAAGTGAACGGTGAGACAAAGGACACGCAATCCTGCTACAATTATAATTATTATTCAGGGTCGTCTTAAAAGGTGTCTGGTGTACGAGAAGCTGCAAAATAATTTTACTAATTGTCAAACACTTGATCTATGTAATGATGTTATTCCTAAATTCTCAATCCTTTCTGTAAATGGCATAACAATATCATTATCGTCATTAGCGGTGTTCCGGTCGTTATGGTTTCGGATATTTTGCCATTTGCAGACACTTTTCAAGTTATTCCAATCATCTCTTGTATGAATTCTTACATCAGACAGAGAAAATGATACAAAAGAGTCACATTGTTTCACTGCACATTCATTAGATGTTTCCAATGTACGTATTGTACACTGATGGCAGTTGTGGTCGGTATCTGATTTTTATAGACCCTTGACCCAATGCAAAATGGACACGTCTAGGTTTTTTTTTTGGGGGGGGGGGGACACGCTGTGCAAAAAACACAGATGTGAACAGCACCATAGATTATCATTAATGATGAGCGGGCACTACCATGCTCGGGTGCTCGGTACTCGTAACTAGTGATGAGCGGGCACTACCATGCTCGGGTGCTCAGTACTCGTAACTAGTGATGAGCGGGCACTACCATGCTCGGGTGCTCGGTACTCGTAACTAGTGATGAGCGGGCACTACCATGCTCGGGTGCTCAGTACTCGTAACTAGTGATGAGCGGGCACTACCATGCTCGGGTGCTCGGTACTCGTAACTAGTGATGAGTGGGCACTACCATGCTCGGGTGCTCAGTACTCGTAACTAGTGATGAGCGAGCACTACCATGCTCAGGTGCTCAGTACTCGTAACTAGTGATGAGCGGGCACTACCATGCTCGGGTGCTCGGTACTCGTAACTAGTGATGAGCGAGCACTACCATGCTCGGGTGCTCAGTACTCGTAACTAGTGATGAGCGAGCACTACCATGCTCGGGTGCTCTGTACTCGTAAATAGTGATGAGCGAGCACTACCATGCTCGGGTGCTCTGTACTCGTAACTAGTGATGAGCGGGCACTACCATGCTCGGGTGCTCAGTACTGGTAACTAGTGATGAGCGGGCACTACCATGCTCGGTTGATTACACAGGAGCTGCCAGCAGCGGATCTTGATGATTTTCCCATGTGCACTCAGAGACAGACGCTGTTCTTTACTCATCCTCTGGGTTCCAGCGCTGGGTCTCCACCACTGCTCCTGGTGTACCAAATCCCTCACCGGAGATTGACAGCACCGATTTGCTTAGAGAAAGAGGACAGTGACATTTCCTTTTCTACAGAGATCATATCTCATTAGGTTGCAAAAAATAGATATAGGTGAGCTCTTTATATTACAAGGTTTGTGCTTTTCTATTGAATTATAATGCCTAAATATCTACTTGAATAGATTGTATGTCTTTGAGAATCCGTATTCTTGTACATAGGGGCAGTATTATAGTAGTTATATTCTTGTATATAGGGGCAGTATTATAGTAGTTATATTCTTGTACATAGGGGCAGTATTATAGTAAGTTATATTCTTGTACATAGGGGCAGTATTATAGTAAGTTATATTCTTGTACATAGGGGCAGTATTATAGTAATTATATTCTTGTACATAGGGGGCAGTATTATAGTAGTTATATTCTTGTACATAGGGGCAGTATTATAGTAAGTTATATTCTTCTACATGGGGCAGTATTATAGTAAGTTATATTCTTGTACATAGGGGCAGTATTATAGTAGTTTTATTCTTGTACATAGGGGCAGTATTATAGTAGTTTTATTCTTGTACATAGGGGCAGTATTATAGTAGTTTTATTCTTGTACATAGGGGCAGTATTATAGTAGTTTTATTCTTGTACATAGGGGCAGTATTATAGTAGTTTTATTCTTGTACATAGGGGCAGTATTATAGTAGTTTTATTCTTGTACATAGGGGCAGTATTATAGTAGTTTTATTCTTGTACATAGGGGCAGTATTATAGTAGTTTTATTCTTGTACATAGGGGCAGTCTTATAGTAGTTTTATTCTTGTACATAGGTGCAGTATTATAGTAGTTATATTCTTGTACATAGGGGCAGTATTATAGTAAGTTATATTCTTCTACATAGGGGGCAGTATTATAGTAGTTATATTCTTGTATATAGGAGCAGTATTATAGTAGTTATATTCTTGTATATAGGGGCAGTATTATAGTAGTTATATTCTTGTACATAGGGGCAGTATTATAGTAGTTATATTCTTGTACATAGGGGCAGTATTATAGTAGTTATATTCTTGTACATAGGGGCAGTATTATAGTAAGTTATATTCTTCTACATAGGGGGCAGTATTATAGTAGTTATATTCTTGTACATAGGGGCAGTATTATAGTAAGTTATATTCTTCTACATAGGGGGCAGTATTATAGTAGTTATATTCTTGTATATAGGAGCAGTATTATAGTAGTTATATTCTTGTATATAGGGGCAGTATTATAGTAGTTATATTCTTGTACATAGGGGCAGTATTATAGTAGTTATATTCTTGTACATAGGGGCAGTATTATAGTAGTTATATTCTTGTACATAGGGGCAGTATTATAGTAAGTTATATTCTTCTACATAGGGGGCAGTATTATAGTAGTTATATTCTTGTACATAGGGGCAGTATTATAGTAGCTATATTCTTGTACATAGGGGGCAGTATTATAGGAATTATATTCTTGTACATAGGGCAGTATTATAGTAAGTTATATTCTTCTACATAGGGGCACTATTATAGTAGATATATTCTTGTATATAGGGGGCAGTATTATAGTAGTTATATTCTTGTATATAGGGGGCAGTATTATAGTAGTTATATTATTTTACATAGGAGCAGTATTATTAGTAGTTATTTTCTTTACATAGGAGCAGTATTATAGTAGTTATATTCTTATATATAGGAGCAGTATTATAGTACCGTAGTTATATTCTTGTACATAGGGGCAGTATTATAGTAGTTATATTCTTGTACATAGGGGCAGTATTATTAGTAGTTATTTTCTTTACATAGGAGCAGTATTATAGTAGTTATATTCTTATATATAGGAGCAGTTTTATAGTACCGTAGTTATATTCTTGTACATAGGGGCAGTATTATAGTAGTTATATTCTTGTACATAGGGGGCAGTATTATAGTAGTTATATTCTTGTACATAGGAGCAGTATTATAGTAGTTATATTCTTGTACATAGGGGGCAGTATTATAGTAGTTATATTCTTGTACATAGGGGGCAGTATTATAGTAGTTATATTCTTGTACATAGGGGGCAGTATTATAGTAGTTATATTCTTGTACATAGGGGGCAGTATTATAGTAGTTATATTCTTATTCAGAAATCGCAGCATTCTAATAATAATCTTGGTTTGGTTTATGTGCAATGTTCAGTATTGAATAAATCCAATATTAGTTTTAATGACTCCCTTGCGTTTGCACGTTGGACTGTACATACATTACAGCCCTGGGAATTAATTACCGCTGTATCTGTCTTACACGTTCCCCTCCAGTGAAGTCTCACCGATTCTGTTATAACACTTAGGCTTTGCAAATTCTTCTACTCTCGGAAAACTTCTAAATATAAGTTACTAGTCCGGGCTCTTCTGATGCTTTGTAAGTTCCTGAATCTTGCCGGAGTAGAATCACACTTGGCATTCCTTCGCTGTCGCGGAGCAGGTTAGCGATTCTTTACAGGTACGTCTGATATTCCAGCATCTGTATTCTGCTGTGACAATTTATTCGCTGCGGGGTGACAAAAAACTTGGCAAAATGTTGTTGATTTGAAGTGAGATTTCATATGTGCAAAATGAAGAAGCGGCTTCCGTGCTAAACAAATGCAAAAAAAAGGTACATGATGAGCTTAATACCTAATAGCTGTCAATTCTTCAGATAAAGGATTTGGAAAAGCAATGAGGGATAGATTTATCGCCAACGCATTTCGATCACGACCAATTTCCAAAAATTTGTGAGCGGCATACAGTCAAAAAGTTGAGCGTAGATTTTTAGGGATTATTAATGTTCCTGACACTGCTTTACCTTTACCTATTTCCAGAATGGGGGACAAGAATTGAGAGGAAGAAGACTAGGGACAGACATCTTTGGCCAGATGGAGTTAAAGGCATTTTCCCAAGATGTAAGGTTTTCCCCTATTCACATAAATTAGGGGATAATATACTGATTGCTGCAACCCCCTGCAAATCTGAATGGAGCGGTGGTCATGCATGTGCAACAACTCTCCCCTCAATGTCTATGGGACAGCACGCTGCTTTTTCCAGCTTCACTTTGGTATTGTGATGCTCGACACTATGTAGTGTAGTGGGATGATAGTCACTAGGTGGCGCTAGATACTACTTGCGTGCAGTGTGAACAGAGAGGTAGTCAAACAAGCCGGGGTCAGGAACCAGGAGGACACTACAGGACACAGGGAGCAGGCAGAGATGATATGAAGATACAGACCTAGGGTCAGGAATCGAGAAGAGTACATATAATAGGATGCAGGGAGCAGGAGGAGACATGGTCAGGAGAAGGTCCAAGGTCAGAAGCCAGGAGGTAACGACAGGACACAGGGAGCAGGCAGAGACGAGATCAAGATACAGGCCGAGGGTCAGGTATCCAGGAGAGTACATATAGGATACAAGGAGCAGGAGGAGATGTGGTCAGGAGAAGGTCCGAGGTCAGAAGCCAGGAGGTAACGACAAAGTCAGGGGGGCAGAGCAGAGTCAACAACAGTCCAAGGTCCAGAAGCCAAGATTAGATAAATATACACAAACGAGAGTCAAGAGCACTTACTGCAGAACCAGGACATACGACTGGCAACGTTCCTGGCAAGCATGCTACCTAATGAAGCAGAGCAATCGCCTGAAACGAGGAACATCTGGTAAAGCCCCTCAGCACCAGCATAGGACCCAGTGCTGATAAATAACCCGTCCACAGGAGCTCAAGACAAACAGCAGAGCATCTAACCCTACAAAACACTCTGTGCGATGGAACAGACAAGTATCAGCTCTGCAGGAGAGCATGGCAGAGCATAACCGAGCACAAGATGCTATGCATATCCGAACCGTGACGGGTATTCCCTTTTTAGAGGAAATATTTTTATTTTTGGGAAAACCCTTTAAAAATTGTAAGAATTTTTTGCATGCACCCTGTTCCAGTAAAAGTCTCTGCCACGGATATTGTCAATGTGAAGGTAGTCAACAGAGTCTCTGCGCTCAGCAAACTTCAGCATGATAGAGTTTGAATGAAGCGTTGTCTGAGCGCATGCGCCAACTGCAAACTCATTCATCCCTTCTGGCCTTTGTATTAATTTATCATGCAGTACTTCTGCCAATTTTCTAGCAAGTGTTTATTCTCACGACATGCTCAGCAGCAATCACTTTGTTCTCTATAATCCCTCACTCTACCAGTCCTTCCAAGGCGCTCCGGCGATGTGCCGAAATCATGCTGCTCCT
The DNA here is from genome assembly GCF_048569485.1 of Anomaloglossus baeobatrachus. Lineage (NCBI taxonomy): Eukaryota > Metazoa > Chordata > Amphibia > Anura > Aromobatidae > Anomaloglossus > Anomaloglossus baeobatrachus. The sequence goes on from NC_134359.1 coordinate 24,988,728, forward strand.
CATCCGTAGCTACTCCTAAGCTTAGGGATTTGCTCAATTACCCAACAACTACAGCATTTGCAGGAACCCACTGGATTTTATAGTCTCGGTAACTCCATGGACCACATAACTGCACATGCGCAGTGCCTCATGCGCCAGACTGAACCATGAGCAATAAAGAGTAATTGTGTCGCCAAGGGCTATGTGGTACTTGGTCCGGGGCGATGTACTTGTGATGCCCTGGCCTATCAGGTCGTCACAGGGTGTTGCACAATTTTCCTTTCCGTGCAGCATCCATCTCTCCCTTGGTTCCAGGTGCCCACCCAGTGATGTGCTAAGACCAGCATGCAGATCCCCCACGCACACACCAGGGGACAGGTCCAGTGGGGAAAGGGTCGCCCACCAAAGGGTTATGCAAACTGGTGGGAGGTGACTAGGCAGTCGTCGGCAGGGGAGCAAAGAGAGCAGAGGGCTCTCAAGTAGCTCTCAGGGAGGAGAGTAGGCTGGGGAGTTGGAGCTCCCAGACAGCGTGAGTGAGCAGCCTCAGAGTGAGGGGCTGTGAAGTGGAGGCTCCTGGAGGGTTGGACTAGACCAGAGCACACTAGTAACATCACTGGGAGCGGTCACCTGGACGTGCTCCCCTGCAGCGGCAGCGGTACTGAAGGACGTTTGGTTGAATCACTGCCTGTGTGTTCATTGACATCACAAGTCAGCACAGCCTCATCCAGCACCACGACAACCACTGAGAGTTTCTCTGCTCCCTGTCTCCCAGGCCTACAGCCCACGGCTCCCCTTCACTACCATCACCGGGCCCTACCCACGGAGGGGTTAAACATCTTGCTGCTATACCACCGCCACCGGGCTCCCCCACCAACAGCAGCGGTGGTACCTTATCTTACCACACACCGTAGGTGGTGTCACGAACTTTCTAAGCCCCCTGTAGATATCCTCCCTTTGAGTGCTGCACGACCCCACGGGTCCGGAGACCCCTCGAGCCACCGCGGTTCCGGATCCACACAGCCCGGCTGCTGGCACGGGGGCAGCACATACTGCTGGGGAGATGTCACTTGGTGGCCGTTGCCCGGTTCCATGTCCTGGAGACGCTTTTTAAAAAGGGGTATATTTACATTGGAATTTAAATGAAAGTTTATATGTGTGGTGTGCAGCTATGTGGATGGAGCCGCCGCTATACAGTTCTCGCTACTGGGGCTGGTGTTAGTGGCATCCTGGATGTTAGGCCCCCCTCAAGCAGGACCGGAGAAGTTAGACCACACAATGGGTTGCAGTGTAACTGGTTCCTTTTCTCACAGTCAGATGGAAACTGGTCACCCGAGGCCGGCTGGTCTTGACTGCAGGTCCCCTTAGTCCCAGTGCCGGTTTAGTGACCTGGTGGCTTCTTTCCCCTGCACCTGTCTCTGGTTGGTGGGTCCCCGTGGCTTGAAGCAGCTGGGAGTCCCCTCCTGGTAGTCTCTCAACGGTAGTCCGTATGATGGTAGTGTGAACCCTGTGGGGTTGTAGTCTCTGATCCTGTTCCCCGGTTCTCCCATTGCTACTGTGTCCCGAACTTCAAGGTCAGTGAGGTCCTTTATGGTCCCCTCACTGTGCAGATTTTATCAGGTCTGCATGGAGCGTTTGCCTGACCTAGGATTCTGTACCCAGTCGGTGCTATGGTCCCGAGAGTACTCCACCATACTCCACTGGCACCCAACCGCCTGGGCCCTCAGGTCACTGTCACACTCCTGTCAGTGCTTCCGCTCACTTCCTCTCTCTGGTCACAGACTCAAGCAGACTACTGTCTGTCTCTCCGTTGTCTGCCCCTTCCACCTGGTCGTCTAGTGGACTGGATCGGCTCCACCTCTAAGTGGCCATCCATGGGTCCAACACTAGCCTGGTACTAGTCTATGGGGAATTTGGGGAAAAACAGGGATTAACTTGAATGTTTTTGTTGTTACCGGCACTGGTCTTCTGGGTCCCTGGGGGGTAGGCCCTGCATCCTGGTGGGGATGCAGTACCTTGTAGCTCCTTGATGGCTTCAGGGGCGCTACATAAGCCATGTATAATCTTTGAGTTGAGGTGCCCCAAAGCCACTTCTCATTGCACCCTAGCATATTTTAGGCACCCACATCATAGTAAAGCCGTCATTCATGGGGCACTCTCTCTGCACAAATTCATTGTTCTGAGTAAATATATGTAAATCAGAGATCAGCAAATTTCCCAAAAATGTATTCAGGCAGATTTGCTTAATTTGATAAAAAAAAAAAAAAAAAAACCCCAAACCAAACAAAAAGAAACAAAACAAAAAAACAAAAAAAACAAAAAAACAGCAAAACAGAACCAGAAAAAAACCCCCAGACCAATCAAAAACAATAAAACAAAAACAAACACCCCCCCCTCCAAAAAAAACACCAAAAAACCCCACAAAAAAACAAAACAAATATCCTTAACTAACAGTACCAGGAAAAGACACTTCTGTAGTGAGGGGTCTCCAGCCCCCACAGCATGATAAATCTTATATACTTTCTTGTATTACACCGCAATGGCCCCCGATCCTCTGCACCGCTCCGCCAACTTGCTGACTCCTTGTGACCCCAAAACAGAACATTTCATACTTGCCAGAATTTGAATTTTTGAAGAAATATGTAACAAATTTGATTCATTATCAATTAATTTGTTCCTTTATAAACACAGATACATTTCCCTTAAAGGGACAGTGACATAAAAATGGCAGATGACCAGATGCTCAACGTTCCCCTAGAATAGATCCCAAAAAATGGACACTAAACCCCTTTATATTGGTGGCTCAGGGAATAATATAAAGGGGCAGAAGACAGCAGGGGTCCTATATATGAGGAAGGGAAAAGACAAGGAGGCGGGGCTGTATACATATGCAGGGGAGGGGGAGCAAAAAAAAAAAAAAATACCTATTGTGCATGGATGTGTTCTGTCTAGATGGATAACTATAAATACCAGTATTTTTAACCCCTCACCCTGTAGCCTTGATATTTTTCATTACATAACAGTGTTCTGGCCCTTTAAGTGGCCCATTAATAGTGGTAATGTAATGAAACAATGGTTTACGTCCATTCTCGTGTAACATCGCAGCGGCAGAAATAAAATACAATTCCTAAACACGATTCCTTGTAAACAAATTCCTGTAGATTTGTCAATGTTAAGAGGACTCTGGTGTACAGACAGACTTGTGATTTCCAGCCATGATATACCGCCATCGCTACCTCTGGGCCAGCAAATCATTGCTCAGAAATAGGCTGCGGACCCTCGGGCGGACATTTAATAGTCTCCTACTCTACATTACTGTCAGACCTCTTCATTACAAGTGGCAATTTGCAAATAAAGGAGATGTACTGCGCTGGAAAGAGAAAACTCCGGAGGTTTTTGAGAAGTCTACGTGTGGTTTTCATTACTTGTGACCCGTCATAGTGTCACAGCACGAAAGAAAGAGCGCGAAGATCGATCATTTACATGGAATAGCCAGTAATTACATGAAAAGGAGACTAAAGTGATAAACTACTGCGGACAATTCCAGATCAGAAGCAACATTCATTCTTCCAGGATCTGACAGCTCAGAACTTTAAACAACACTTGGTTGAGAAAACCGTGCACCATGAAAAGGCTTGTGGTGCTCATATCAATCTAACATGTCCAGAAACATTCCTGAGTCTCATGGTCTCATATGCTCTGCAATCCACCATACACTCCTTTTGAGTGCGTGGTTACTATTCATCAGCATTCTGCCAGCACTATAGGTGCTAGAACTTCCCTTTGTGCATTCCTCAGTTTATATTGGAAGGAAGAGGGAAAGAGAAAGCGGGAACGAGAAAGAAAGAGGGAAAGAAATGAAGGGCAATAAAAGAAGGAAAGGGAAGGGAAGGTAAAGAAGGCAGAAGGAATTGAAGGGAAAAGGAATTGAAGGGAAAAGGAATGAAAGGGAAAGGGAAAGGGAAAGGAAATAAAAGGAAGGGAGATGAAGGGAGAGGAAGGAAAAAGGAAAAAGGGAAAAGAAAGGAAAGGAAAAAGGGAAAAGGAAAGAGAAAAGGGAAAAGGGAAAAGGGAAGGAAAAGGGAAGGAAAAGGGAAGGAAAAGGGGAAGGAAAAGGGGAAGGAAAAGGGGAAGGAAAAGGGGAAGGAAAAGGGGAAAGAAAAGGGGAAAGAAAAGGGGAAAGAAAAGGGGAAAGAAAAGGGGAAAGAAAAGGGGAAAGAAAAGGGGAAAGAAAAGGGAAAGAAAAGGGAAAGAAAGGAAAGGAAAGGGAAAGGAATTGCAAAGCTAGGAAGGGAAAAGAAGGGAAAGAAAAAGAAGGGAAAGGAAGGGAAAGGAAAAGAAGGCAAAGGAAGGGAAAGGAAAAGAAGAGAAAGGACGCAAAATATAGAAGGGAAAGCAAGGAAAAGAAAAGGAAATGAAAGGAATGAAAATAAAGGGAAATGAAAGGAAGGAAAATAAAGGGAAATAAGGCAAGGGAAGGAAAGATGAACAGATGGACAGATGTGCGTAGAAGACAGCAACTACAGCTCCGCACAGAGTGAAGTTGCAGCTTCCAGTCATGACATGCTGGGAGTTTCAGTTTAAATAGATTTTTTTTCTCATTTTTAGGTAGCAGCTAATGGTGAATATTCATATGTTTCTTTAGAAAGTCAGTTATATTCTGACCTTTCTGTTGCACTTTTGCTTCTGGCAAGTTTTCTGAAATTAGATTTATTAAGAAGAATGATTGCTTCTGTTACAATAAGGACGCATTTCATGTTTAGTCGACACAAAGAAGCTTTTTCCCCCCCCCAATAATTCTGTTTTTAATAAAACTACAACCAGATAGAACATTTTAGTCATTTGCAAACCAATTATAAAATGCAAATGTAAACTTGTGCGACTTCGACTCCGCATTATTTTATATACATATTTGCCGTGAATCGTGAAATCTGCGAAAATGGAAATGTTATCAGTGGGAAGTTTTGTGGGATGAAAAACGAAGGACGAAAAGTGTAACAATTATCTCCTTCGTAGATACATAACATTGTGCGGGGCTGGAGAATCCTATTAAGTGTCATTGCTGTAGTATAACAGAACAACATGCAGAAACCTCTGGATAAATGAGATTCATGCAGGATATTGGAGGTGGAATAACTGATATTTTACTCATTTTCATATTTTGTGGCCCAATGGTTTTACCTACAACTACTTGTCAGAAATTCAGCATCATGGTCGATTCTCCGGAGTGCAATGATACTGACTTGTTCTTTCTGTATTGATCCATGTATCTATTAATCACACACACTAATTTATATATACTACACACACACATTATATTATATTATATATATTACACACACACACACACACACACACACACACACACACTATATTTATATATCTATATATATAATTGCCTTATTCTGTCTGTCTGTCTGTCTTGCTCCAAAATTGTGTCCTTACGGTGACACAAAGCTGATTGGCCGCTGGGCTCGCCATGGCCCCGCCCCCCGCACGGATTGGCCGCTCGCCCAGGCTCCGCCCGCACACGGATTGGCCGGCCGCTCGCCCAGGCTCTGCCCCCCACACGGATTGGCCTCTCTCCCTGGCACCCTGCACGCATTGGCAACTCGGCCATGCCCCGCCCCCCTCAAGCAATGCACGCTCGCTCCCAGGTGAGTACTGTACCCCCGGGAGCCCACATCGGCATACGCCGCCAAACCAGCCGACACATACCCTCGCATTGCTGGGGTTGCCGCCGTATGCTGGTGTGGGCTCCCGTGCGAGCGGGGGACGGGATACGCTGTTAACCATGGTAGCATAGTTACCAGCGCATCAAGGTCCTGCAGCGGCGGAACATACACACGCACACACATAACAACACACACACATCACACACACACACACACACACACACACATCAGATCATACTCACTCTCACACACACACACACACACACACACATCACATCGCATCCACACACTCACAACATCCTGGGATATCG